>NW_028280953.1:927500-1197500 GCF_059751285.1 Brachycentrus maculatus
GATAAGTTTCGAAAACCTACACATGTTTTCATCTAGAGGTGAAAATTAAAAATAATGAAAAAAAATACATATTATATTTAGGGGTATATATATATAGGTTTAAAGGGTAATAAATAAAGGGGAGGCGGGGGGTCAACAGGATTTTTTGTAAAAGGAAACATAGATTAAAATGGTGACGTATTTTGAAACAGTATGTTATGAATTAACGTTTTGTCTGAATTAAAATTTTTAAGAACAACATTTTGAGTGTGTCCAAATACTTGTTCACAAAATCTGAATTTTCTCCAATTACAGGAGTCATTTTCATATTATTTTACATCATTATTATTATTATTTTGCTTCTTTACATCTCACCAATAGATGTCTCTAGTGAAGTTCTAGTGATTCAAGAACAAGGTTTCTAAATTGGTTCATATATATAGAACTTCCAAGAATTTGAGTAGTGTAACTTTACACACGTGTAACATTCACCAATTCTACCCATTATTGACAACCACACTACTCAAATTCTTGGAAGTTCTATATATATGAACCAATTTAGAAACCTTGTTTTTGAATCACTAGAACTTCACTAAAGACATCTATTGGTGAGATGTAAAGAAGCAAAATATTAATAATAATGATGTAAAATAATATGAAAATTTTTAAGTATTTGAAACAGTATATTATTAATTAACGTTTTATCTGAATTAAAATTTATATTTTTTTTCTAAATTTTCTAAATTATTTATGACTTGACCTTTATTTATAACACATTTCGCTCACTCCTTTCAAGAACGTCATAAATAAAAAAAACTTGATTTTTCAGGAGAACGTTTTTAAAGTTTAAAAACATAACACAATGTATTAAAAATAAATATCAAGCCACTTCCACTTTTTACAGTGCAACAGATCTTTTAGGGTAAAACCTGAAGGTTTTTTCCATTTGAAAAATATTTAGTATATTTAAAAAAGATAATTAAACAATACCTTTTCTTCAAAATGCAAAAATAACATTTTCTGCCCTGTAGCGGGTAAATATTAAGTTAAAAATATACCTCTTTTGCTGGGATATAGTACATTTTCTGTACATTTTGAAATCATGCACAACTGAAAATTGACGCTTTTTGATTTATGGCGTTCTTGAAAGGAGTGAGCGATTTATAGTATTAATTACCCAAAAATGTTGTGTTTTTTTAAAATTTAATGACATATTTAATCGTGAATAAAGTGACAATAAAAGTGACATTTTGAAGGATGAAATAAGGTAGTTAAATAAGATACTATAAGTTCGTTTACGACTTGCTGAAATTCGTAATTGGTCCTAGTATCATTACTTTGTTTTATGTCTGTGACCCAGAATTTCTAAGCAGAGTGATTAAAATACAACAATACACAGACAATGAATAAAATATATCAACGTATGTAAGATATGCATTATAAATGGTGTGTCAAAAAAATATAAAAAATATATTAAATATTTACAACATTTTGATTGTGTCCAAATACTTGTTCACAAAATCTGGATTATCTCCAATTACAGGAGTTATTTTCATATTATTTTTTGACATCTCATCAAAGATGAAGAAGAATATGGAAGTCTGGGCATTTACGGGGCTGACGACCGTCATGGGCTGGTTTAAGTGATCATTTTACACACGTGTAACATTCACCAATTCTACCCATTATTGACAACCACACTGCTCAAATTCTTGGAAGTTCTATATATATGAATCAATTAAGAAACCTTGTTCTTGAATCACTAAAACTTTACAAGAGACATCTAATGGTGAGATGTAAATGCCCAGACGTCCATATTCTTCTTCATCTTTGATGAGATGTCAAAAAATAAAATGAAAATAACTCCTGTAATTGGAGATAATCCAGATTTTGTGAACAAGTATTTGGACACACTCAAAATGTTGTAAACAAAGTTTTATGTTTACTTTATTAAAAAAATAAACTATATTTTTAAAATGAGAATATTTTTTTAAATGTACTCATATAGTATTAGTCACATCTTTGCGTGGAATATTTAAAAGTATAATTTATTTCTATACTTAATAATTTTTCCCCATTCTTTCCCCAAATTTGAGTATTCAAATCGTGACCAAGTGCCTTCTTTTCGCAGTCGGATAGTATCCATTTCGGGGATAATAGAAAATGGGGTACTTAATCAAACCGAGCCATTATTTCATCCCCGAAACCGCTCATGTACGCGTAAAGTTGGGATGGAGTGGATGCGCTCTTACATTCAATACCGAGGGTTGTCGTAAATTTGTAGACTACTCTGATTAAAATACCTTCCCCTGAGGCGTTGGGGTTCAAACTGCCCTGGCGGTTTGATTGCAAAGGGATATATGTCCGTCTTGGATATATGTCCCCTTCGTAAGGGAATCGAATGACATTGGGATGTCAAGTTTTATGTGAAAGGATTAAACATTTGGACTGAAGAGTATTTTAGAATATACAGGATATACAGGCTGTTCTAACAGTATACGATCATGGGGATCTGACTGATACAAGATGTAAAAACTTTTGAAATAACTCCCATGTATGTAGGTACAACATTTGGAATGAGCTCAAATACTTGTTCACAAGTCTGTAATATCTCCATTTTGGAGTTTTTTTTTAAAGATGTTGTAGATAAATTAAAAAGTCAAATTATAATAATAATAATAACTTTAAAACCCTTATCCGCATCCCAATGGTGCATAGGGCACTGCGTCATATAAAACCAGTGTTATCATGATCGTTTTACACATTAAGGAAAGGTGATCAACCCAGGTACCGGTCCAGGATAATATTGAATAAATATCATAGTGAAAAAATCACATATATTTATTTGACCACACCTGGAATAGAACCCTGGACCTCTATAACAATAGCTGAACATGCTAACCATTACACTACTAAATTTAAAAGGTGTGCTGAGATGATTTAAAAAAATCATTAAAACAAATTTATGATGCATATATTAAAAAAAAAACTGACTAACAAACGCAGGGGTAGGCAGAGAGAATAGAGCGCCACACCACACTGTCCTTGCAAACATTCTTCGCCTCTTCCACGTTCATGCATCTCCTCATACATACCCGCCGATTGTTACGACTCCTAACCTTACCACTTTCAAGTATTTGGCAAACCTGATCGTGCAATGTTTTTTTCGGTCTTCCTTTGCTTCTTTTCCCACTAACATTCGCCTCGTAAATTTGTTTTATGCATATATTATTAGGAATAAATTAGCAGAGAAATACAAAGGAAAATTTGGGATGGTTTCAAATACTTGAAAGTTACAAACACTTTCAAGTGATTCGGAGTCAGGAGGAGGATTTGGTGTGGCGTTATAATCACTCTGCCTACCCCTGCAAAAAGCGGCGTGATGGTTACTCAGTTTTTTATGGGTTTTCCCCTATGTAATATTTTAAGGGATGGACTCCAGGGTCTGTAAGCTGCAGAAGTTAAAATCCCCCCAGAAAAGCTACCCGATTATTTTTGGGTCATATTTCTTCGAACTTGAATATGATCGAGCATTACTCCCTCGCCGCAGTAAAATATACGTATCCTAAATTTTAATCTTTTTTCAGTGAAAAGAAGTTCTCTTTTGAAACTGAAATATCTCTTATATATTTCAAGGATAAATTTTTAAAATTAATTCATGTAAGTTGAAACTGTAGCTTTTCAGGCACTAGGATTTAAGTTTTCATATTTCAATTTGGATGTTTTACAAATAAATTTTAACGTCTTATAAATCAAATTAGATATTTAACAAAATAGGACGTTTTATAAAAGAAACTAATCATTAAAGAACATAAGAGTAAGTATTTTATAAGAAAAGTTCATCTTTCAGAAATCAAAATGCAATACCAAACAATGTGTGTGATTATAATCCAGGATTCGGACCTCACATACTAATATAAGAGTTTCTGCTTAGTAAAAAGCTTCTTTACATCTCACCAATAGATGTCTCTAGTGAAGTTTTAGTGATTCAAGAACAAGGTTTCTAAATTGGTTCATATATACAGAACCTCCAAGAATTTGGGTAGTGTGGTTGTCAATAATGGGTAGAATTGGTGAATGTTACACGTGTGTAAAGTGATCACTTAAACCAGCCTATGACGGTCGTCAGCCCCGTAAATGCCCAGACTTGCATATTCTTCTTCATCTTTGATGGATGTCAAAAAATAATATGAAAATAACTCCTGTAATTGGAGATAATCCAGATTTTTTTACACACGGACACACCCAAAATGTTGTAAAATGTAACCTTATCGAATCATACAAATTACACACGATAAGACTTGAGTGAAAAGTGATGGGTAAGCTTCTCTGGGTTCGGATTATCTGGCAAGGATTATAGCAAACAAGGGTATGTAAAATACTTAAAAGATAAAGTGGTATTATAATATTATTGAATAAATTTATCCAAGCTCTCACAACTCTCTTGATAATCAGGGTCCTTAAAAGTACACAAAATAATAATATTTTACTAACTGGTGAAAATATAAGCTTAAATAATAAAAATGAAAATGATATTTTTTTGGTGTTTCTCATGTATGTGATTATAATCCAGGGTTCGGACGTCACATGCTAATAAAAGAGTTTCTGCTCGATAAAAAGCTTCTTTTAATCTCACCAATAGATGTCTCTATTAAAGTTCTAGTGATTCAAGAACGATGTTTCAAAATTGGTTCAAATATATAGAACTTCTAAGAATTTGAGTAGTGTGGTTGTCAATAATGGGTAGAATTAGTGAATGTTACACGTGTGTAAAGTGATCACTCAAACCAGCCTATGACGGTCGTAAATCCCGTAACTGCTCAGGCTCCCATATTCTTTTATTATTTATTGATTCGGCATTGACTTTGTGGAATGACATGATTATTTTATTAAAATTAAACACTTGAATAATCCACTTAATCGAGTTTTATTTTATTTACGAGTAGTTTCCTTTTACAAAAAATGTTGTTCCTTAACCCCCCTACCTATATTTATTAACCTATATATACACCTCACTATATTTTTATTCGTTAGTTATGGATTATTCAAGTGTTTAATTTGAATAAAATCCCACATTCTTCATCATCTTCGATGAGATATGAAAAATAATATGAAATAATAATATATTTTATTCCATATTTTGTATATTAAAAGCATTGTTAACTTTGTGATATGGTAATATAACACTCTCCTTAGCATTCATGGTTCACATTGTGTAATACCACTTAAAAATACGCTTATAAAAATTTGAAATAAGTGATGCAAATAAAAAAAAACTTACCCATAGTAAATAACCAATTAAAATTTACTACAAGTTAAGCCTTAAGAAATACCCGCTATTAAAATTAAAGTTGAATTAATTTTAAAACCACATATACATGTATATATGACATTTCAAACCACTTAAGATATTTTTCCAGTTTGAACGTTGAAAATTTCAAAATATACATCATCAAGTCAAAATTGCATATTTTCCAGTGTACGTTTTTTGTCAGTTCACCCACGATATACATATATCGCTCACTCCTTTCAAGAACGTCATAAATCAAAAAACCTGATTTTTCAGGAGAACGTTTTTAATGTTTAAAAATATAAAACAAAGTATTAAAAATAAATATCAAGCCAATTATTGAACTTTTTACCGTGCGACAGATCTTTTTAGGTAAAACGTGAAGGTTTTTTCTCCATTTGAAAAATATTTAGGTTATTTAAAAAATAATTAAACAATACATTTTCTTCAAAATGCAAAAACAACACTTTCTGCCCTGTAGCTGGTAAATATTAAGTTAAAAATATGCCTCTTTTGCTGGGATATAGCACATTTTCTGGGCATTCCGAAAACATGCACAACTGAAAATTAACGATTTTTGATTTATGACGTTCTTGAAAGGAGTGAGCGATATGTATTTCACGAAGTGGTTAATCATATTCGTGAGTTCTTAGCGAGACATAATGATGCAAATAAACATCGTAAATACTCAAATTTCCACATTCTTCTTCATCTATGTTGAGATGTTAAAATGTACATATTAAGCTCCTTTCAAGTCCTAAGGTTGCGGATTCGGTATCTATGAACAGTTATAATATCAAAGTACCTCCTCATTTCAGCAGTGAGTGCTTTTCTGTATAAAACACATTCACAGGGTAGTCGTAATGGTATTCACATTTATAAAATATACAAATCAAATTCTTCTTACCCTCGTTAAACTTTTTAAGCACAACAGCTGAAGGAACATTACAGGAATGAGGACCTATCTAATATTGCATCCGCGATAGTTCATAAGGAACTGTCACGAGAGGTGGTATCATACATGATGAAACTAGTGAAGGACATTGGTACCATAAACCAAGCTAGGATACAAAATGAGGAACCTGCTTCTAGTGTTACGGAAGTCCGGCTTCTTCTGAGGAGTGCAACGTTTCCTCCCGGCAATGAGCGAATGTTGATAATATTTTTGACATCTCAACATAGATGAAGAAGAATATGGAAGTCTAAATACTTATCGACTGGTCAAGTGATCACTTTACATACGTGCAACATTCACCATTCTACCCCATGATTAAAGAAAACACTTGTTTTTTACCACTTGAGTTTTATTATAGACTGCATGTTTCAGAAGTTAAACTTCCATCATTCGTGTTTTTATACAGACCTGAGTTGAACTTCTGAAACATGTAGTCTATAATAAAACTCGAGTGGTAAAAAACAAGTGTTTTCTTTAATCATTGTAACATGTCTTACCACAAAGTTAATGCCGAAACAATAAATAAAATATTCTACCCCATGATTTATAACCACGCTTCAATTTTTGGAACTCCTACATGTATCATTAATCTCATGACGTTGTACTTTTTAGTCCACTGGAGCCATCTATGATTGGTGTGAGAAAGTTTTTATTTAGCACAGACCCTTTAATTTGGATATATATGTACAAGATCCAAACCCTGGATTATTTAACATACTGAGAAACGCCTGAAAACATGATTTTCAATTTTTATACAGCTTATAATTTGACCAGTTACTTTATCCACAGCATTTCGAAACTAATAACTGGTTAAATTAGTGGAAAAACCCTGATTTGTAAACATGTGTTCGGACACACTCCTTATAAAATAATCGTGATTATAATTACTGGTCAAATTATAATTTACCTATCAGCGGAAGCTAACGGAGTCCTGGTTCCAACTCAAGTGTATGGAAGTGAAACATGAAGTTGGCAAAAGAAGGATGAAAGTAGACTGAATGCAGTCGAAATGCGATCTCTCAGAAGAACGTGCGACAAAACGATGTATGATAGATGTTCGAATAGTGAAATAAGGAAGGAATGCAAAGCTGAGATAAGCATTATCGATAAAATTAAGAAAGGTGTGTTGAGATGGTTTGGACATGTAGAACGAATGGGTGAGGAAAAAACGGTAAAACAAATTAATGAGGCGAATGTAAGTGGAAAAAAGAGCAGAGGAAGACCGAGAAAAACATGGCATGATCAGGTATGCCAAATACTTGAAAGTGGTCAGGTTAGGAGTCGTTACAATTGGCGGGTATGTATGAGGAGATGCATGAACGTGGAAGAGGCGAAGAATGTTTGCAAATATAGAGTGTTGAGGCGTTCTATTCTCTCTGCCTACCCCTGCGGGGAACCGGAGTGATGGTTAGTTAGTTTACATGAAAAAAATTCAGGCGTCTCTTAGTATGTAAGAAAATACGGTGGCGGAGATCGGAACTTGTATTCATCGAAATAAAAGCTTTTGAATTACTAGCATTAATGAAAAAAATATATAATGTAAAAAAGATGATTTAAACACCCTGTAGATATTTATACCGGAAACTTCAGAGTTGCTTTGAGCTTGAGGCGAGTTCACTCGTATCATATAAAACTTTCTAAGGTATAATCCCTTATAGTTCCTTGTGTACCTACAATGTAACAAAAGTTACAAGTATATCAATGTTACAATGTTACAAACATATAACATAGAACAAACAAGATGTACCGAAGAAATGTAAGAAAATAAATATAACGTTATATTACTTTTGTTTTTTTTCTTATTTAAATTAAACTTGCTGTATATATATATATATATATATATATATATATATATATATATATATATATATATATATATATATATATATATATATATATATATATATATATATATATATATATATATATATATATATATATATATATATATATATATATATATATATATATATATGTATATATATATATATATATATATATATATATATATATATATATATATATATATATATATATATATATATATATATATATAAATATATATATTTATATATATATATGTAATAAAATAACTAGGTACCTACCCATACATTTTATTAAGTACCTACAAATAGTACCTACATAAAACAGTTCTACCAACAGATGTCGCATGCGTCACTCAGAAGAAAACAAAAGACTTCCGATAATATTATTAACTGTCAGAATCAGATAGATAGATAGATAGATAGATATAAAAATTATTATAAAGATAAATTAAGAATAAACTTTAATTACAAAGCAACACATTGTTTATTTTATTATTATACACCCACTTTACATATTATTTACACTTAATTTTCAAAAGGAAAATATTACCACGTTATAAAACGACAATTTTGTTAATCAAAAATGAAGAAACAAAATAAAAAAAAATGAATACTGCTCCTCAAACATTAGAAAATTTACTAGAAAAATTAATACAAAATGCTCAGGTAAGCAAACATCAAAATTTAAAAGATATTTCAGAGAAGTTCATCATTGAAAAATTTACAAGCAAAAATCCTAATGCAAACCAGTGGATGGATATTTTTGAAAAAGAATGTACACGTTTTGAGGTGACAACGGATGAGAAAAAATTGAAATATTAAGATTGTTTATGGATAAAAGTTGTGAAGATTGGTACAGTTCGATGATGATAAAGTTTTCCATGAACTCAGAATGGATAGTATGGAAAAACAACTTTTGTAAAACATTTACAAACAAGGGATGGAACCATGTAATGTTTGCATTATCTTTTAAATATAATGACGGATCCTTTATAGACTATGCCATAAGGAAGGAAAAACTTTTGTTGGAGATGAGAAGAACGATCGACATGGGTACCTTAGTAGATCTTATTGTGGCTGGTTTACCAGAATTTATAATTAATAAGATTGATAGAGAAAAATTAGAAGATTCAGTCGATTTATTCAATGAAGTAAAAAAACACGAAAACATTGGAAATAAAAAAAGGTTTTCGGATCAAAGAAGATATGGAAATCTAAGAACTAGTGGTAAAATTAAAGATAAAAGTCCATGTAAGATTTGTGAAAAATTAAATAAGGGAACTCGATATCACCCTGAAGTAACGTGCTGGTTTAGAACAAAGGAGGATGATAAGTTTAATAATAAAAATACTATCAGACATGTAAACAATTCAGTTATAGAAGCTAAGTTAAATGAAACCGATCAAAAAAACGAATAGTAACACCATTAATAAATGTCAAACTATTACTAAATGATCAAATTGAAATATTTGGAATTTACGATTCAGGATTTACCAATCAACATTTATACCGATGCTTCTTTAGAAGGTGTTGGGGCCATTTTGAAACAAAAGCAGCCCGATGGTAGAGAAAAACCAGTGGCATACTTTTCAAAAAAACTAAATGAAGCCCAGAAGAAAAAAAAAGCAATATATTTAGAATGTTTAGCAATTAAGGAAGCAGTAAGATACTGGCAATACTGGTTAATAGGTAAATCATTTACGGTTTATTCAGATCACAAACCTTTGGAAAATATGAATCTGAAATCTAGGACCGATGAAGAGTTAGGTGATTTAACATATTATTTATCGCAATATGAATTTGAAATAAAATATAATCCAGGAAAGAAGAATTTAGAAGCAGATTGTCTAAGCAGGAATCCAGTATTAGAATCGAGTGAAAATGCAGATGAACAATTAAAAGTTGTAAATTTGGTTAAATTAGAAGATATTTTAAGAGATCAGAATAAAAATGAAAGAATTCAACAGAAAAAAAACAAATGGATTGAAAAAAACAATGTCTATTTTAAAAAGGTCAAGAAAAAAGAAAAAATAATTCTTTCAGAACCGTTTAGCATCGAAATCATAAAAGACATACATGAAAACCTATGCCATATTGGAATTGGACAAATGCAAAAGACTATTAGTCCACATTACACAGCCAAAAAAATGACGAAAAACATAAAAACAATTTGTAGAAATTGTGAAATTTGTATTAAAAATAAATCAAGAGGACAAAAGAAATTTGGATTTATGTCTCATCTAGGCCCGGCCACAAAGCCTTTTGAAATAATATCTTTAGACACAATTGGAGGTTTAGGAGGTTCAAGATCAACAAAAAAATATCTACATCTCTTAGTGGATCACTTTACAAGATACGCATTTATTTTAACCTCGAAAACTCAGAATGCAAATGATTTTATAAAACTAATCAAAATAACAGAAACCGAGGATATTGGTATGCTTCTCACCGACCAATACCCAGGAATAAACTCGAAAGAATTCAAGGAATTCTTAAATGACAAGCAGATCCCAATAATCTTCACTGCAGTAAATGCACCATTCTCAAATGGCCTAAATGAAAGGCTGAATCAAACATTGGTGAACAAAATCAGATGCAAAATAAATGAAAAAGGGAAAAGAAGAGCATGGACCACAATAGCTCAAGAATGTGTTAATAAATATAATAATACTAATCACTCAGTCACTGACTTTTCCCCAAGTTATCTTTTATATGGTACAGATGTAAATATTTTACCCAACGAATTAAAACAAGGAAAATCTAATAATGACTGGATTAGAGACAGGAAAATAGCGCTTGAAAATACAATAAAATCACATAATTACAATAAAACATTATTTGACAAAAATAGAATAGGCTGCGAATTCAACGTAGGAGACATGGTGTATGTGGAAAATGGAAACAAGCTAAACAGAAAAAAATTGGATGAACTAAAAATTGGACCTTATAAAATTATTGAAAAAATTTCTAACTCAATATACAGAATTGATACAGGTCACAAAAAAATAAAATCAAACCTTTATCATATCACTAAACTTATACCAGTCCCTTCACTACAAGAAGATGATCCGGAGGACGAGTGAAAATTTTACTATGAATTTTCATCCCCAAGGGGGGAGATGTAATAAAATAACTAGGTACCTACCCATACATTTTATTAAGTACCTACAAATAGTACCTACATAAAACAGTTCTACCAACAGATGTCGCATGCGTCACTCAGAAGAAAACAAAAGACTTCCGATAATATTATTAACTGTCAGAATCAGATAGATAGATAGATAGATAGATATAAAAATTATTATAAAGATAAATTAAGAATAAACTTTAATTACAAAGCAACACATTGTTTATTTTATTATTATACACCCACTTTACATATTATTTACACTTAATTTTCAAAAGGAAAATATTACCACGTTATATATATATATATATATATATATATATATATATATATATATATATATATATATATATATATATATATATATATATATATATATATATATATATATATATATATATATATATATATATATATATATATATATATATATATATATATATATGTGTGTGTGTGTATGTGTGTGTGTATATATACATATATCTCAACTCTACCCTCTAAGCGAAAGGGGTGACGTCTTATTTTCTTGAATTAATTAATGTCGTGCCGTTCTGAAAACTTATGCTAATGAATTCATTCATGGCATCCATATTGTTTTTTGAAATTTGCATACTTACACACCATTATCTTATGAATATTATTAGTTTATACACCGTCATCACCCTGAGACACAACGAAAACCGGGCGAAGTTAGTAGTAAAACATTTTATTAACTTACAATGCCCCTCCACAAATCACGAAATGTAGCTAATAACTGTTAATTATGCATTGATTTTGTACTGAAAACTTACTAGAGCATTTTTTTATATTCATGTTTGCAGCTAAAACCAAAACATACATTGAATGAAGCATATATCGTTTTTATATGAAGAAAATTGGAAGTCTGATCATTGCCAGAGCTTACCATTTACCAGCTGGAATTTGGCTGGTTAAAACAATCCGAATACCTCCCAAATGCCAGGTTTTTATACCTGGAATGCTAAGACTTCCACCTTTCTTCATTTTAAAAATGATAAATGGTAACTCTTAGATGAAAACCTTTAATATTTATGAATATACCATTCGTACTGTAAAAAAAAAACAGTGTCTTATAGAATAAATAAATTTAAAAAATGTTACAACATTTGTATTTGTAAATGTTTTATGATATATGTTAAAATGGTGATGTAAAGAAATAATAGAAAGCTGAGATTATTATTAGCATTATCAACAAAATATAAAAAAAATGTGTATTGAGATGGATGGGCATGTGAATCGAAAGAGAGAAGAAAGAATAGCTAAACTTATTCATGGGATAAATGTGGCTAGTAATAGAAGCAGAAGAAAACATAGGAAAACTTGACATTATCAAGTATTTCAAATACGAGTACTTAGGCGGGATCAGGTCAGGGGTTGGAATAATAGTCGAGTATGTATGTGGAGATGCACCAATGTAAAAGAGGCGAAGATTGTTATCAAAGACATATTGGTTCTCTCTGCCTACCGCTGCTGGAAACAACTTAATAGTTAGTTTATTATTTAGTTAACAGACATTCTATTTACGCGAAATACAATCAATATTATCGTGTTGTAAAAAATGATAAAAATTCTAAGTGTGATTTTTTTTTTGAATTACCTAATGTCCAAGTGACTCTGAAATCTAGCTACGGCTTATGCAACACCGTTTATCATATCCCTACTCAGGGTTCAACTTTATAAGTTTCATAGCCTATGCCTACTTGTGAGTGGATTTACTGTTTATGTTCAAAGTTACTATAATTTCATGTAATTCATGAGTGAAAATTCTAGGCAAAAACACTCGCTTCTAAATGTGAATCAGCCCGGTTTTTTTTTATATCTCTGAACCATGGGGAAATTCCACCCCAAAGTTTTAAACACGAATGAATACTACCAACCTTGAAACAACCCTTAGAGTTGAATACATCCATTAATTCACCGTGCACCTTGTATAGCTGTTAACTTACTGAATAAAATTATCATACTTAAACTTATTTTTAAAAGCATATAAGATCATTTACTAACAAAACCTAAACATATACTAAACCAGTAACTTAAAATTCAGTTTTATATTAACATACTAAAATGGTCTGCCTCAAAAGAACAATGTTTCAAATTTGGTTCATATATATAGAACTTCCAAGAATTTGAGAAGTGTGGTTGTCAATAATGGGTAGAATTGGTGAATGTTACACGTATGTAAAGTGATCACTAAAACCAGCCCATGGCGCATCATTTTCATTCCGCATCATTTTCAAACACCGTATAAAATTATGCGGAATGCATCGAAACACGTGTCACAGTAGATTTTAAGAAAAAGTGGTATTTACTAAGTAAAACATTTATTAAAAATGGATAGATTTTACCACAAAGTGACCGAATCAATTAATGAAATTAATTTGTTTATAAACTGTAGCTGTTTTGTTTACAAATTTTATATATTATTGATGTATAAAGCCATTTGCAAAAATTATGACATCTTCCGAAAGGGCGATAAGTTTTGCGCCAACCTGTACATTATTTTTACATTTATAGAATAAAATAACAACTATTTAATTTTTTCATATGAATTTTACTAGACCAGCAACCGGGTTTTGTCATTACCGACATCATCAGACTGGTGTGAGGCTAGATAAAATTCTTTGTTATATATACAACAAGGCAGGAGTTGAAAACCGTGATTTTATAAAAAATTCTAAACTAACTAACTAACTAACCATCACGCCACTTCTCCGCAGGGGTAGGCAGAGAGAATAGAGCACCACACCACTCTGTCCTTGCAAACATTCTTCACCTCTTCCACGTTCATGCATCTCCTCATACATACCCGCCGATTGTTACGACTCCTAACCTGACCACTTTCAAGTATTTGGCATACCTGATCGTGCCATGTTTTTCTCGGTCTTCCTCTGCTTCTTTTCCCACTAACATTCGCCTCATAAATTTGTTTTACCATTCTTTCCTCACTCATTCGTTCTACATGTCCAAACCATCTCAACACACCTTTCTTAATTTTATCGATAATGCTTATCCCATCTTTGCATTCCTTCCTTATTTCACTATTCGCACATCTATCATACATCGTTATAAAAAAATTATAAAAATCATAAAAAAATCTGACAAAATGAATTTAAATTGAAGTTATGGTAAAGATTGTAGGTATGATTGGATTTAATTTTATGTTGGAAATGGATTTTGTTTGTGAATTTAAATAATATATTGATGGATTTAATCATAACACATGTCGGTTACGACAAAACTCGGTTACTGGTCTAATAAAATTCATGTGGAAAAATTACATACTTTTTATTTTATTCTATAAAATGCAGTTTTTTTTTTGTATACATTTATTTCAATCACAATTTTTACATATTTATAACATTTTTTTGCAGAGACCCACCAAGCCACCTTGTGTGTCTTGTCGGTGGAGTTCTTTTTTAATACATTTTTTATTGTTTATAACAATTTTAACCTAAAACACACAAAAAGAGAGAAAAATTAAGAATATAAACATTTTACAATTTTTATACAATTAACTCTTGATCATTTACCCATTCCTTTATTTTGACCTCTAACCTCCGTCGGTTAAAAATTAAAAATGTTCGGAACGATATGTTGCAGTGTTGGACTCCCATATTTATTGTAAATTATTCTTCTACCAAGAAATGTCAGTACAATTTTTTTTTTAAATTATCAACATTTGTTTAAAATTTAATATTTTTTTTTTCACTTTTTTTGGTACCTACTTTTCTCCAACCAGTTTCGATTAAGACCTCGTCAAACTTCGCTCTAAAGACTCTGTTCTTTAACACTCACATCCAAACATCTTTTAGTGATCGCATTTGTTAACGGAGTAGATATATACTTTAGCTCTTTATCGATTCCCTAAAGTAATGCTACCTTTTAACTTTTGAAGATCTTCACTTAACAAAACTCACAACAACAAAAAACCTTTTGATTCTGAAAATACGAACTTTTATCTCTTCCGGAAAAAACATCTCAATCAAAGTTTTTTTTTCATTAAGTTTGAATCGCAACGTAATTAATAAATTAACAAACGTTGTTTTTAATATAATTTATATTTGAGGCACTAACTTTGTGATTTTCCATTTTATAATTGAAATTTCACTTTTTTTTTAAATCACTTTAAATATTTTATTATAACTTAATTGTAATGTCTGCGAAGAGAGTTTCTGTCCAATAAAAAGCTTCTTTTCATCTCACCAATAGATGTCTCTAGTGAAGTTCTAGTGATTCAAGAGGAATGTTTTTAAAATTGGTTTAAATATAGAATTTCTATGAATTTAAGTAGTGTGGTTGTCAATAATGGGTAGAATTGGTGAATATTACACGTGTGTAAAGTGATCACTTAAACCAGCCTATGATGGTCGTCAGCCCCGTAAATGCCCAGACTTCCATATTCTTCTTCATCTTTGATGAGATGTCAAAAAATAAATAAAATATTTATTGTGATTTTGAAACAAAGTTACATTTCAATTATAAATTGGAAAATCACAAAGTTTGGATTAGGAAAGCTTTTATTTAGCAAAGACCACAAAAGTGTTAACCTCCTGAAATCTGGCAGTAAAATAAAAATAAATTAAATCCTCTTTTTTTACCACTACTTTATACCTCCTGGACAATTGACGTTTTGGATAAAATAAAAAACAGAGAATAACTGAAGAAAACTTGACATTATGAAGTTTTTCAAATACTTGAAAGTTGTCGGGATGTATGAGGAGATGCATAAATGTGAAAGAAGTAAATATTGTTTGCATATACAGATTACTGTGGCATTAAATCCTCTCTGCTTACTCCTGTAGAGAAGCACTACAATGGCTAGTGGCTAAGTTATTTATTATAATTTTCTACTAAGCTCATATTTTCAGTAACGATGGAACCCAATCGCCATTCGAACAAAACAAAATGGAAAAAGCTTACAGTATGAAGTTCTTGTTTTTTTGTATTCTGTATTTTAATTTTTGTTCGTGAATTTACCAAGAATGAAAAATTGTCATACTCAGCGCGATATCAAATTTTTGACAAAAAAGGGGAACATTTGGAAAAACGTAGTGTTATCGGCGTATAAATATTCATATTTTGTGAGGATAAACATTGAATGCGTAGGAAGATTAAATGTCATCGCCGAATTTTATTTTTGATGGACAAAATATTTTTTCTTATTTGTATTGGGGTGGTTTTTTTAAAAGGGTGGCTAAAAAGGCTTCCGTGAAAACAATAACTTTTTTCAAATTCAACACCCTCCTATCATTCATCGCTTGCTTTGTATAATACCACTTTAAAAACTTATTTTTAAGTAGTATTATACAAAGTGATGGATGAATGATAAGGATTGTGTTATATTACCATACCATAAAGTTGCTTTTATTTGTATATTGTTTGTTGTTGTCAAAATTAATAGGAAGAAAACATTGTTCCTATACGATACAGTACCCTATGCACCATTGGGTGCGGATATGTCCTTCTGTCCTGGATAACGTTACCTAGGCCATGGCTTCAATATCACAATATGTCACAATATATTTTAAGAAATAGTGGTATGACTAAATTTAACTTAAAATAAAAATGGATTGTTAATTTGACAGGCGAATAGAAAATAGTGGTATTTACCAAGTGAAACTTTATAATTCAAATGTTACTTTGTTTTAAAATTACCATATATATATATATATATATATATATATATATATATATATATATATATATATATATATATATATATATATATATATATATATATATATATATTTGTATAACTTAATTATAATGCCTACCGGTTTCAAAGCTTCCATGTATTTATCAATACTGGTTAATGCTATATGATTAATCAGTCTTGATAAAGAAGCGGTCAGCTCCGAAACCGGTAGACTTTATAATTAAGAGAGTTAACCTTTGTTTAATGGACTTTTAATTGTATATCTTGAAGAAAAACTTATGCCGCAATTTTTACCGCAAAAAAATAAAGGTAGTCTCTATCAAAAATTCATGCGTTGAGTCGAGAAAAAATTTGTCTGGATAAATATACTCGTATACCGAAATCTACTGCTTTAATTATGAGCAAATTCATAATTAAAATATAACTTTGTTTGAAAATCACTATAAATATTTTATTATAACTTAATTATAATGTTAACCGGTTTCTAAGCTAACCGGTAGACATTATAATTAAGTTATAATAAAATATTTAAAGTGATTTTAAAACAAAGTTACATTTTAGTTATAAAATGGAAAATCACAAAGTTAGTGCTTCAAATATAAATTATAAGTAATACTTTAATGAAAAATAAAATATTTCAGTAATAATTTTCCCATGAAATCGGTCAAGTTTATTGTAACGATGTTTACGAGTATCGTCTGACGTTTTGAACGGAGCAATATCAAATAATCCGAAATTATGTCTTTCATAATAAAAAAGTACACCTAAATCATTCCCCTTTAGAAATAACTTTACGACAGTTATGAAAACTTCGACAACAGAATGATGTTCAAAACCTTCGAATCTACGTCAAAACATTTTCTATATTATATCGTACTTTGGGTCTTATTCAGAAGTTTGTTTTGCAAGGTTAAATTTTGGAAAATTTATATCGTACCTACATGATTTACTTGTAGGTACGATATAAATTTTCCCTTTGGCTACTAAGACTTTTCGACCTTCCATTCCAGAAAGTCTTCGATTCAACCAAAAATAATTAAAGAGAAAAATGTGTAACATAATTTGTGAACACCTTTTGAAATGTTTCAAACATCTTCCGCACAACAAAAATATCTGATAGAGTTTAGTTAACTATTGTTAATTATGCAACATACTATGTTTCTGGTATTGATGTGTTTGAAACATTAAAAACATTAGATGTCAACAAGGGTGCTGGTCACGACAAATTACCTCCGTTATTTGTCGTTATATATAAATATATATTTATAATTATTTTTCTTGAATCATTTTTGTTTTATTCTCTTAAATTATTTTTGGTTAAATCGAAGTCTTTCTGGAATGGTAGGCCAAAAAGTCTTAGTAGCCAAAGGGAAAATTTATATCGTACCTGCAAGTAAATCATGTAGGAACGATATAAATTTTCCAAAATTTAACCTTGCAAAATAAACTTATGAATAAGACCCAAACACCTATTTTTAACATCTCATGAGATGTCAAAAAATAATATGAAAATAACTCCCGTAATTGGAGATAATCCAGATTTTGTGTACAAGTATTTGGACACACTCAAAATGTTGTATATAAATTATCCGGTCAAATTATGAGCTTAAATAATAAAAATGAAAATGTTTTTTTCTGGCGTTTCTCATGTGTGTGATTATTATATCCAGGATTCGGACCTCACATACTAATATAAGAGTTTCTGCTCAGTAAAAAGCTTCTTTACATCTCACCAATAGATATCTTTAGTGAAGTTCTAGTGATTCAAGAACAAGGTTTCTAAATTGGTTCATATATACAGAACTTCCAAGAATTTGAGTAGTGTGGTTGTCAATAATGGGTAGAATTGGTGAATGTTACACGTGTGTAAAGTGATCACTTAAACCAGCCCATGACGGTCGTCAGCCTCGTAAATGCCCAGACTTCCATATTCTTCTTAGTCTTTGATGAGATGTCAAAAAATAATAGATTAAAAGTGTTATAAAAAAATACTTGAATTTAACGAAAAACAAAAAATATGAATAATGTGTTTCTTTGTTTTAAATCTTCTTTGTACATTTTCGTAAAGTGTATTTGTTGTGATTTGTATGATTTGTGTGCTTTGCTGGGAGGTGCTTTCTTGTGTTATGTGAGAGTAATTCTTAAATGCACATGAAGTGAAAAAGATTGTGTATTGTTAAGGGTAATATTTCGGCGCCTCTTAGCGGGGGCATAATGAGCTTGTCGTGTTTCGCTAAGTAAAATATTATGTACTGACATCGACTAGAACATTCCATACAAGCCCCATGCACTGCTTGCTAAAAGCTCAAAGTTTCGTTGGGCATTATAGCAAGCTTGTGCGTGAGCGGATATTAGAATACTCAAAACTTACTACAGTTTAGTTCAGCTCAAAGAAAGTTCAACAAAACTAACACAGGGCAAAATATAAAATATAAAACAATGAACTGGTGTACTAAATAGGCATATAATACAAACGTAAGGTAAAAAGCATATTTAAAGGAAACCAATTAGAAAATATAATTAATCACTACCACAAATATACCTTCCCATAAATAATTTTTTCAGTTAGTCAATTTTGGATCCTTGAATGGGTTCTTTTTTATACATATCGTTGTCGTACAGGAGAAAGTGACCAACTTACAAAACTTAAAATGTTCAGGAGGGCCATTTAAGTCACTTTTGCTTGCCAAGAAAATAAACAACAATATAATTACTCATTTTTAAGTCAATATACTACCAAGTTTAAATTCCTTTGGGATTTTTTTCAGGGCAATATTAAGCTAGTAAGATATCAAATGGTCAATAATCATGTTTTTGAAAAAATGCACTTGGTCACTTTCTCCTGTATCAATACGATATGTAATTGTCGGGGAGCTGGTTTATTTTTAGCAGTATACAATGGTTCAAATACAACATGTTCTGTTTTCAGCAGTTTAAATGGTATTAAACTCGCTTACCATCACGCCGCTTCATCCCAAAGGTAGTAAGAGATAATAGAACGCTACAATACTATGCACGATATTCATGCATCTCTTCATACATCCTCTTCGATTATTACGACTTCTGGCCTAACCACTTTGAATGTTTGACCAGTTTTCTTCATTCTTTCATTACCTTTGTTTCTACTACTAACTACATTCGCCTAGTAAATGTGCTTTACCGTTCTCTCCCCACTCATTCGTTATACATGACCATCTCAACACAACTTTTATAACTAATCGTTGATGATTTAACCATTCGAACATCTGTAATAATCACCTGCTCTCCGTCTACTCTCATCCTTCTTTTACCAAGTTTATACTCCACCTCCATACAATCAGGACTTTATTGTGCTATGCCAGCTAAGCTTTTGCTAAAAGGTAAGGTAATCTTTCAAGAATGTGAAAAATCAAAAAACATGATTTTTCAAGAGAACGTTTTTAAAATTTAAAAATATAATACAATGCATTAAAAAAAATCGAGTCACTTATTGAACTTTTTACTGTGCAACAGATCTTTTTAGGTAAAACCTGAAGGTTTTTTCTCCATTTGATAAAAATTTTGGATATTAAAAAAAATAAAAAAAAACTATACCTTTTCTTCAAAATGCAAAAACAACACTCTCTGCCCTGTAGCTGGTAAATATTAAGTTTAAAATATGAATCTTTTGCTGGGATATAGTAAGTTTTTTGGGCATTCCGAAAACATGCACAACTGAAAATTGACGATTTTTGTTTTATGACGTTCTTGAAAGGAGTGAGCGATATGTTTTTCACTAGATTTAAAAAGTCGTCCCATATTTTTTTAAATACACATATTTTCTACAGTAATTAACTACAGAATTTTAAAAACTATGTATGTCTGAGAACAGGTTTATCGTGTATTTTATGCAAATTGAAATGTCTTCTGTAATATTTCATTAAACGCAGATGAAATATCTCGCGTGGGAGAAAATATGCAGTGAAGGAGAATAATGCAATATAAATATGAAGAGCTTCATCTAGGTTCAGAAACTTACTTATTAAATCGAGATATAACATACGAGTTCATATGTAATATACCGTTAGAAAAAACTCAATAATGAGTCGTCAACTAAACACGCACACACGTGATTATATCATATATAATAATAATAAAATAAAAACCCTTATCCGCACCAAATGGTGCATAGGGCACTGCTTCATATAAAAGCAGTGTTATCTTGATCGTATACACATGAAGGAAAGGTGATCAGCCCTCCGCTTCAGGTACCAGTCCAGGGTAATATTAAATAAATATTACAGTGAAAAAAAATCACTTATATTTATTTAACCCCCCCTGGGAATCGAACCCAGGACCTCCAGAACGGTAGCCGAGCGTGTACATTGAACAATCTTGCGACTCGGTTTTTTTCAATAATGGCAGTAAATTACAATTCTTTGGTAATTTATCGTAAAAAAATTATGTATAAACATTAGCATATTAAATTTAAGTCTCTTTTTTATAGATAACCAGTTTAGTTCTTCTCTCATTTTTTCTATATTATTATATCTTTTTTCCTTAAAAATTATTTTTATCACTTTATTTTATATTTTTAAACATATTTATTTATATAATACGTATATGATGTATTCGTCATAGGAAGCTTAGAGTAATTTACCTTAGGCTTTGGAACAAAAAAACAAAACAACCTGTTTACCCCTGTACCTCTTAATACAAAGTTCATCCACCCCTAGTTCACAACCCCTGGCATTCACTATGCTAACTTATTAAGGAGTTTGGGGTGCAAATAAGTCCTTCGGGATGACGAGTTAAAACTTTATTAATTGGAAACATAATCCGGAAACTTTGATGCAAGGTGCTTTTTAATGAAGAAGTCAGGATTGGTGCTTTTAAGGACACAGTTCATCCATTCGTACATTCGCTATACACTCACTTATTAGTTACATAAAGCTAGGTACAGTTTTCGTACACCTCCGTAGTGTAATGGTCAGTAAGCTCGGCTACCGCACTGGAGGTCCCGAGTTCGATTCCCTGGGGCGAGGGGGGTCAAATAAATATAAGTGATTTTTGCACTCTAATATTTATTACATAGATAAAAGAAAACACTTGTTTTTATACCACTTGAGTTTTATCAAAGACTACTAGTTTCAGAAGCTAAACTTCCATCATTCAGGTCTGAATAATAACTCATATTTATGCTAAAACAAATATTTTTTCTATACTACCCTGGATTGGTACATGCAGCGGAGTTGTGATCACCTTTCCTTCAATATAACACTGCGTTCATATGATGCAGTGCCCTATGCACCATGGGGGTACTATGTACGTATAACGGTGTAAAGAAGAAGAAGAAGATAAGGGTACCAAATAAAAATTAGATTCTATTCATTCTCTAACCTTTATCCGCACCCAATGGTGCATAGGGCATTGCACCGTATAGGAGCACTGCATCTTGATCGTTAAATACACGATTGAAAGGTGATCAGTTTTCCGCTTCAGATACCAGTCCAAGGTCATATTAAATAAATATCAGACTGAAAAATCACTTATGATCATTTTAACCCTCTTGGGAATCGAACCCAGGACCTCCGGCATGGTAAATATTTTATTAATATCATAAAATGACTGAATTAACTCCTCCAGCCCCCGAAAGTAAACGCAGCCCAATATCGTTAAACATGACGAAATCCTAAGAACTTATTTTTCCTCTTCTGCTTGGTGTGGGCCTTGTAGCT
The DNA here is from genome assembly GCF_059751285.1 of Brachycentrus maculatus. NCBI lineage: Eukaryota > Metazoa > Arthropoda > Insecta > Trichoptera > Brachycentridae > Brachycentrus > Brachycentrus maculatus. The sequence continues at coordinate 950,048 of NW_028280953.1, forward strand.
TGTTTTTAACTGGGATTAGCCTCCTGCGATGTCGAATCCATTCTGTCAATCCATCTCTTTGGTGGTCTGCACAGAAGTCGTCTACTTTGGGGTTGGCTGTCAGAGCAATGTCAGGAAGTCTGGATGGTTCCATTTTCTTCGCATGCGCATACCATTGTCTTCTTCGTTTTCTACCCCACCTAACGACATCTTCAATCTCGCATATTTCTCCTGGTGTTCCTTATTCTATCTCGCAGACTCTTGCCAGATATGCTCCTTGGAGTCTTCATTTCTGACACTCTTAGCGCGTTTTTTGTTACTGCGGTGTCCGCTCTGCATTCGATCCCATATGTCATGATTGATCGCGCAAAAGTTTTATATATTTCAATTTTTTTTAAATAAGTCTAGATATTTAAAGGACTTAAGACCTATTATTGACTGGTGTAACGATCACTTTACAGAAGTGCAACATTTACCATTCTACCCATGACTAATAACCACACAATTGAAATTTTTGGAACTTCTTCATATGTCATTAATCTTGTGACACTGTATGTACATGTGAGTTCGCTACAGTCTTCTTTGTTGAATTTCAATCCAAACGTCAAAAATTAAAAAATGACCAATAAGAAGAAAAAAAAACACATACACACTATTTCTATCATCCATTGTTTACTTTGTGTAATATCACTTTTATAAACATTTATTCGTGACTACGGGTTTCGGAAAATCAAAATTTTGAAAGAGAGAAAGAAGACAAATAAGTATGAATTCAATTAAGTATTTGGACACTCTTAAAACGTTGTAAATTTTATTTTTATATTTAAAACATCGAAAAGGTTAGACATAATAGGAATTTGGCTTCCTTTCATTTTTCGTTATGATTAAAACAATCGTTTAATTTTAAATCATTTTTGCTGCCAGAGAGAAACGGAAATGAATCTTTATCTTAACATAAATATATTTCAGCTTCCGTTTTGTGGTTAAGTACCTACCTCCAACCCTTACTGTATATCCGAGATAGGTAATTGCCGGATGAGGGTGAATACTCCTACAATCGAACCGAAAAAGCAGCCTTCTTTTGGGGAGTTATTTTCATTCACAGAGCCTATTTATGTAAGTTAATATTTGATTGTCTTACGTAGAAACAATGGACAGGTAACAGAGGTCGATTCGAATCGATATTCAATGAATTATGTAGAGTGATTAAGATTTATTATTCAGCTATTTTGGAGTATTTTTGGACTTTTGGAGTTGATTTTAGGGGTCTTAAATAATTAATAATGACGTCATTATCTGCCTCTTTACTTTATCAGTTTATTACTTCATCGTACAAACCAACCATACAAACAAATGTATTTATTTGAGGACATCAGTGATGGACTCCCACAAACGAAATATTTAACAAATTTCAACATATGACAGTCACAAAACTATATGCTAATATTATTTTATCATATGATGTATTTAAAAATTACTCTCATATAAGGGAAGAAAGCACCTCCCAGCAAAGCACACAAATCACAAATACCATACTTTATGGTAACAAGAATAATATAATATTATCTTGAATAATATAACTTTATTTATTTGACCCTCCCCCAAAAATAGAACCCAGGACCTTTACTTCAGCCGAGCGTGCTGACCATTACACTTCGTATATAAATATATATATATGTATATATATATATGTATATATATATACATGTACATATATATATATATATGTACATATATATATACATATAAATAAAATTCAATTGCCTTTCATTGTTTTAGAAGAAGACAATCTTCCCAAATATTTTAATATAACAAACATCAAAAACGGAAAAAGGACAACATTTTATCAACAAAAAATATTACATAACTTCTTCTCCATAGGTACATGTCAAAAAGGCTACCAAAATACACAAAAGCATCCTTGAATGAAAATGAATATTTGGTTAGTACATTCAGTATTAGCTGTCCTGAAAACCGCAGGATATTCTGTATTCGACAGGATTTCAACCCAGATATAAAGGATGAAAATTTTAATTTTTTATATGTGAGTATTTTTAAAATTATCGTTTTTCTTTTTGAATTCTTTAAAATGAACTTATTTTTTATTTATTTATTTATTTACAAAAATGTTAATAATATTATTATATGACCGCTCACCGAGATTTTCATGTCTATCGGATTCGAGACGTACCCGTCTCTTCGTCAGGACAATCACTATCACAGCATGCAAACAATACCACCGTTCATAGCACTATTAACTAATCCTGGATTATAATCACACACATGAGAAACGCCAGAAAATACCATTTTCATTTTTATTATTAAGCTTATAATTTGACCAGATAATTTATTTACAACATTTTGAGTGTGTCCAAATACTTCATTTGTATCCAGGATTCGGATCTCACATACTAATATTAGAGTTTCTGCTTAGTAAAAAGCTTCTTTACATCTCACCAATAGATGTCTCTAGTGAAGTTCTAGTGATTCAAGAACAAGGTTTCTAAATTGGTTCATATATATAGAACTTCCAAGAATTTGAGTAGTGTGGTTGTCAATAATGGGTAGAATTGGTGAATGTTACACGTGTGTAAAGTGATCACTTAAACCAGCCTATGAAGGTCGTAAGCCCCGTAAATGCCCAGACTTCCATATTCTTCTTCATCTTTGATGAGATGAAAAAAAAAAAACAAAAAAAAACTTACTACTTGTTATTTTATTTTTTTAATTATGATTTTATGTTATAAGACTATTTGTTTCTCTATAAGTGTATTCATTGGTGTTTTTTTTTATTTTTGTATTAGATACTGTATATATGTATTATATGTATTACCTCAAAGGCTTCAGCCGTTCAATAAACAAATAAATAAATAATTTAATAAAAACTGTTTTTATCTCCATCTTTTATCATGCCATCGGTCCATGTAGGTCTGCTTACAGTCATAAACCACGAAAATACCTCTTTGAAATAATAAAGGTTTTTTTATCTGAATTATCTGTGCCAAGGTTGAAGATGTAAAACGTAAGCGGCTCTAAACGTTAGACGATTTCGCCAATTGTTGTTACTTTTGCTGGGCAGAAATATAAAATTTATCTTGTTTTTACGGTTCGAGCATAAATTGAATTATCAGAAATCGTCATTTACTACGGTAAAGAGGGACTCCTAACATCGAGGTATTTTTTTAATAATAAAATCTTGACATACGAAATATATCGCCTTACAAGGTATGTCCAAATTTTCTTTCGCAAATTCTGGATTTTCGCTGCCATTGATTTAAGAAAACATGTTTTTACTTATACCATAAAAAGGAGATTAATGATTTTGAACTAACGAAATTTTACAATTTGCTTTATATAGATTTTTTTATATGCCATTCGAGCCTTAGAGGCTTGTACACTTCACCTCAAGGTAAATAAAATAATAATTATAATAAAACAACAAACAATAAAACTCTAACATTTTGCTTTATATAGATTTTATATATCGCTCACTCCTTTCAAGAACGTCATAAATCAAAAATTGTCAATTTTTACTAGTGCGTGTTTTCGGAATGCCCAGAAAATGTACTATATCCCAGCAAAAGCGGCATATTTTCAACTCAATATTTACCCGCTACAGGACAGAAAGTGTTGTTTTTGCATTTTGAAGAAAAGGTATTGTTTAATTATTTTTTTAAATAAACTAAATATTTTACAAATGGAGAAAAAACCTTCAGGTTTTACCTAAAATGATCTGTTGCACAGTAAAAAGTTAAGTAAGTGGCTTGATATTTATTTTGAATGCATTGTATTATATTTTTAAACTTTAAAAACGTTCTCCTGAAAAATCAAGTTTTTTGATTTATGACGTTCTTGAAAGGAGTGAGCAATATGTCATTCGAACCTTGAAGGCTGCACACTCTACTGCAAGGTAAATAAAATAAAAATAACAATAATAATAAATAAACAAATAAATTGCAGACAAGTCTCAGAAGATGGTATGATCGTGTAATTCCTTTATCTGTAACAATACCATTACGTTGAATATATTTCTTTTCCCTTCGGAATAATGATCCAGCCACCGCAATACAAAATGCTTACAAATGTGTAAAAGTTTACGACCATTCTTTCGGATTGTAGAGACATAAAAAAGAGATGAAAACCGTACAGAAAATAGCCAAATGTTCTCAAATATGCCCCCAAATATTCATGAACTCTCACAAGAAAACAATGCTTTTTTACGAGTTACGAGTATCGTACATATCGTAAAAAAAACTGATAAAAACAGCTTTAATTTGATGTAATGTCAATTTAAACGAAACTCAAAGTTTTTGACATTTTATAAACAGAGATTGCATTGAATATGAAAATTCCCCAACAATGTTTTTTTAGAATAAAATACAAGTTTTTTTTTCTAATTTTAAATTCTTCTGAATTTAACAACATAATATAATAGATTTATATTATCCACTGACACTTCGTGATGGAATTGCATTTTTAATTTATTATTAGATTAAAACCAATATTTTTAGCTTTTCCACTTTTTTATTTGACCAGCGACCGGGTTTCGTCGTTACCGACATCATCACCAGTCTGATGATGTCGGTAACGACGAAACCCGGTCGCTGGTCAAATAAAAAAGTGGAAAAGCTAAAAATATTGGTTTTAATCTAATAATAAATTAACATAATATAAAATCAAATACAAAAAATGAATACATAATATAAATACAAAAAAAATCCCACAAAGGCATGGGCCTATGTGTGGGTATACAATATATTTTAGGTCATAGTAAAGGGCACTGACAAGAATACAATGGATATTATAAGAAGTAAAATTATAGTAAAAGTGTTAATATAAACTACGACATTTTGAGTGTGTCCAAATACATGTTCACCAGCCTATGACGGTCGTCAGCCCCGTAAATGCCCAGACTTCCATATTCTACTTAATCTTTGATGAGATGTCAAAAAATAATATTAATATAAACTATTGTACAAATACTTGACTAACAGAAAACAAAAAATAAAAATAATAAAAATTGTTTTCTTATATATTTTTTGACTCTGTCATTATTGGTATTAACTCTGTCAAATGCCATGATGATTATTTTTTAATTAGACACTTGTATAATACCACTTCATGAGTTTTATTTTATTTCACATTAAATTACTTTCATTTCATGTTTCATGACATAAAACTCATTAAGTGGTATTATACAAGTTTTTAATTTTTAATATATGTATTCATATTTGTGATAAATATCTGTTGTCCTGACGATGCTGTTTTTCTTGACGTTAGTGGAGAAGTCCTACAGGAGCTGAATTCAAAGGTTTTTTTTTATTAATATCTTCACTTCGAACTTTTATCCACACCTGATGGTGCATAGTGCACTGCATCATGTAAATGCAGTGTTATCTTGATCGTTAAAACATGAAGGAAATGTGGTCACCCCGCTGCTTCAGGTATCACTCCTGGGTAATATTGAATAAAAATTACATTTGAGTGAAAAAATCGCTTATATTTATTTGACACCCCTGAGAATCGAACCCGGGACCTCCATAACGGTAGCCGAGCTTGATGACCATGACGCTACAGAGGTATTAAATAAAGGTACAAATATATTCATATATTTCAGTTTTTCTATGAAAAAACTGATTAAAACATTTAATTTATAAAATATGTATTTCATTCTACGTCTTTCTTTATGAACGTAGTATTAATTACACTATGACCTTCAGTATACATAATATATTTAGCGAAAGCTCTATCGAGGCATGTAGGGAACGATCCTGCTTGGTGGGAAAAGCTCCAGCTGGCAAAGCTTTCAATAAGGGGAGCTTTATATACAAAACCTTCGTTTGGTATCGATTTATTGTAAATATTTTTAGCGTGCATTTGTTCACATTTCAGCGATGAAAACGCTTTGATTCTGAAATACAGGACAGTCTTCACTAATCCTTTAATAATAAAGGCTCAATACCAGCGGATTATTCGCTAAGCCGGATTATCGAGAGTACTTTTATTATAGGCCTTTATGAATCCGAATGTGATGGAATGAATTATTTATTTATATTTTTTTACAAAACTTTAGTAATTTCAGTATATAACCACTCGCCGAGATTGTCACGTTCTTTAGTATGTGAGTTCTTGGCAGCATCTATGGTTGAGTCGAGTATGCTTTTTATTAAGCAGAAACCGTTATTTAAATATGCAAGACTCCACCCGAAGTTTTCACATTCTAGAAGGCACCTGAAAATATAATTATTTTTATATTTTTTATTTTTATTTTATGTGTTCGGGAATTGTTCAGCTTTATATTTAAAAACAATATTTAATAAATAAAAGTTACATTAACAATAATAAAGATTACATAACACTGTGAAAAATAGTTACATTAATAAAAATAAAGCCAATTAAACAATTCCACATTTATGTTATAATAACTATTAAACATTAAGGGATAAAAAAAATGAAAATTGGGAGTGTGTGTGTGAGGAAGGGAGTAAAAGGGTAAGGTTATGGTATAAAAATAGATTTTGCAGGAAGAAAAAAGGAAAGGAGAGGAATTAAATTTTTTTGATGCAGCTTATAATTTGACCAGATATTTAATTCACAACAAATTAAGTGTGTCCAAATCCTTGTTTACAAATCTCAGTTCTCCACTTACTTGAGCTTACGACCATCCTATGACGTTAATATCCAGACTTCTATATTCTCTTACATTTATTTTATGATGTCGATATAAAAAAATATATGTGGAGAAACACAGATATCGCTCACTCCTTTCAACAACGTCATATTTCAAAAAACGATCATACTTCAGTTGTGCATGTTTTTGAAATGCCCAGAAAATGTACTATATCCCAGCAAAAGCGGCATATTTTTAACTTAATATTTACCCGCTACAGGGCAGATAGTGTTGTTTTTGCATTTTGAAGGAAAGGTATTATTTGATTTTTTTGTTTAATCCACATAATATTTTTCAAATAGAGAAAAAACATCCAGGTTTTACCTAAAAAGGCCTGTTGCACAGTAAAAGTTCAATAAGTGGCTTGATATTTATTTTTCATACATTTTATTGTATTCTTAAACTTAAAAAAACGATCTCTTGAAGTTTTTTTAAATGTGACGTTGTTGAAAGTGTGAGCGATATGTGATCATAAATTTGGGCACACAGGTCAATTATCTCATCAATTCACCAAGTCTTAATCTATGACAAGAAATTACTATCATTCATCCGATGTACAATCCGATAAAGTTCTTTGTCTCTGTTGGGAATAAAATAAAAATATTTTAAAGTGAAAAGAAACCTTTTATTTAAAAAAATATATATCCTAAATGTTATTTTTATAAATATAACATTTAGGGATTTTTACGGAGTGTGTGGAAGTTTTTGGTGTATTTTAATGTTTTTTATGTTTTAGAATTAAAATTAACCCTAATGATGACAAGGTTCTTGTCGAAACCGATAGGTTAAATTGTTTTTTTTTTTAAAGTGGTGAAAACAAATTTATTTAATTTTATAAAGCTTATAAAATGTGCCACAAAGGATCTGCGGAAAACATTCAAGAAAAGTAACCATTTTCCTCGTAAATATATAAATCGTTGCTATTCTAAATATTCAATGTATTTCTTCATTCTCATGTTGTTTATTTTACAAAGCTTTCAGAAGAGCCGCACAATATTTCATGATATTTCAGTCATGAAATTCCTGAAAGTCCTTTAGAGTCATGTTGATTTATAGACATATCATGTTTTATGGAGAAAAACCATTCAGATCCCGAAGATTATTTAAAAGAGAAAGGAAGACAACGGTATTGAAAAGAGATTCTGTTTGATATAAATACGTGAACATTTTAAGAGTGTCCAAATACTTGTTAACAAATCTGGATTATCTCCAATTATAGGAGTTATTTTTTATATTATTTTTTGACATCTCAAAAATCATGTCAAAAAATAATATGAAAACTAGGTCCTATAATTGGAAATAATCCACATTTATCAACAAGTATTTGGACACTCTTAAAATGTCGTAAATAAATTAACTGGTCAAATTATAAGCTAACATAATAAAAATGAAAATTATGTTTTCTGGCGTTTCTCATGTGTGTGATTATAATCCAGGATTCGGACCTCACATACTAATATAAGAGTTTCTGCTCAATAAAAAGCTTATTTTCACCTCACCAAATGATCGGCTGTCCAAACTCAAAACACAGTAAGGGACTTTTTTTCTAGTCCTTTTTTTTTGCATTTTTGGACTAAGTAGATTCTACTTAGTCGAAAAAATACAAAAAAAACATACTACAAAAAATGTCCCTTACTGTGTTTTAAGTTTGGACAGCCGAGATGTCTCTAGTGAAGTTCTAGTGATTCAAGAACAAGGTTTCTAAACTGGTTCATATCTATAGAACTTCAGCCACGTAAATGCCCAGACTTCTATATTCTTCTTCATCTTTGATGAGATGTCAAAAAATAATAATAATTAGTGAATGTAAATTTATGACGATACACATATTTTTTTTAATTATTTAATATTTTGTATATCAAAAACATTATTTACTCTGTGGTATAGTAATAAATCTGAAGACCATCGTTTTAATAAATTAACGGGTATAGAAATTTTACGTGTAAATAAAACTGGTCATTGTTTAGATCATGGGTGGCCAACATTTTCACGTTACACGTGTGTAAAGTGATCACATAAACCAGCCAATGACGGTCTTCAGCCCAGTAAATGCCCAGACTTCTTCTTCATCTTTGATGAGATGTCAAAAAATAATATGATAAATAACTCCTGTAATTGGAGATAATCCGGATTTGTGAACAAGTATTTGGACACACTCAAAATGTTGATATCTAATACGTTATTAATATTAATTTTATATTAATTTGATATATATATTTATTTATATAAAACCCTTATCTGCACCCAAATGGTGCATAGGGCACTGTCATATAAACGCAGTGTTATCTTGTTCGTTTTTATACATGAAGGAAAGGTGATCAGCACTCCGCTTCAGGTACCAGTCCATGGTAATTTTGAATAAATATTACAGTGAAAAAATCACTAATATTTATTTTACCCCCCTTGAGAATCGAACCCGGAGCCTCCAGAATGGTAGCCAAGCGTGCTAACCATTACAATTGAATTTAATACAAATTTAAAATTTAATCACAATTTCCTATAAAATGTAGGAACATTATTCCTGGTTTTAATTTCACTAACGCGCGTTTTATGTATATACGTTTAAATTGTACCAACTGGCTAAAGGGTTTACATATAAACGTTTAGTCGCAATGTTCAGGAATACAATTTTCATAAAGGGTGTATCGCGATATCACTTCAGGCTACAAACAGTCTTAAAAGCGTTACTGTGAAATCCTGAAATCGAATTTTAACTTTCTGACAACTTATTTCCAATTTCGTGGCAAATTCAGATACCAATACAAAATAATATGGATCTAAAACTAACTAACTAACTAACCATCACGCCGCTTCCCCGCAGGGGTAGGCAGAGAGAATAGAGCGCCACACCACTCTGTATTTGCAAACATTCTTCTCCTCTTCCACGTTCATGCATTTCCTCATCTCCTCATACATACCCGCCGATTGTTACGACTCCTAACCTGACCACTTTCAAGTATTTGGCATACCTGATCGTGCCATGTTTTTCTCGGTCTTCCTCTGCTTCTTTTCCCACTAACATTCGCCTCACAAATTTGTTTTACCTCATAGATCTTTATTATATGATTTATTAAATGTTTAATAAAACACTGTTTTTTTTAGTCCACTAAATTGTTTTCTATTGTTAAAAACACAAAAAATTATACTTGACAATTGTTTCGCCTTGTTATGGCATTTTCCAACGAATGCCAAAACAAGGCGAAATATTTGTCACAAATATAAGTGTAATTTAATTGTGTTTTTAACAATAAAATACAAATCAGTAAACTCAAAAAAACGGTGTTAAGTTTTTTAAAAAAATCGAACCCTCATCCGCACCCCAATGGTGCATAGGGCACTGCATCATATAAATGCAGTGTTATTTTGATGGTTAACACACGAAAGAAAGGTGATCAGCCCTCCCCTTCAGGTACCAAGTCCAGGGTTATATTGAATAAATATTGGAGTGCAAAAATCATTTCATATTTATTAGGCCCCCTCTGGGAATCGAACCCGGGACCTCCAGAACGGTAGCCGAGCGCGCTAACCATTACACTACGGAGGCGGGCAACATTTTATATACTGGTATTAATTAAAATGGAGTTCTACAAATCTATGATTAAAGAATAAAGAAACAATCCCTTAATCATTCATCGCACCGCTTTCGGAATAATTTTTGTCTTCTTTCTCTCTTTTAATATTTTATTTTTATTTTTATATAAATGTCAGACCGTAAAAAAATATTTTATTGACTCTGTTTTAGGGTCCTGAATCAGAATGTCAAAAAACGTTTTTTGTGGCGTGACGGAGGATAATTCTAAATGTTTCGAAGAATATAAAGCCGAAGCCAGATGAGTTTCAAGCCAGATCTGTCGCAAAGTGTTAGAAGTATGGTTTCACATCTTATCGTATATGTTGAGATGTCAAAAATGAATGTAATGTATAACAATTTGTCAATAACACATGTGGAGGTCCTCACCAAAAACTTACATTTCCAATATTGCACAAAAAATCTTTTAAATGCAAATCGGTTCTGTGTACTGTATTCTTTCGAAATCTTAATTAAAGTTGCGACAAAACGTGACCAATTCTGTGTTAAACTAATATGAAATCATTGAATTGCACCAAAACGTAACAATTTTACAAGCTAGAATCTCTGATTACTTAAAATCATTTATAATGGAAATGTAACGTTTTGGTGAGACCTTCACATAAATACTTTTACCGAGCGACTGTATTCCGACATTCGCTTCAACATACGTGTAAATGTACATATAACATACACACATCTATACAACTTCAATAAATGTCACAATCAGCGCGTATTGTCGGTACGTACATTACGTCACAATCAACAGTTCCTTGGAAAATGTGAAACGTGATATGGTTGTAAACAGTCTTCATTGAGTATGTACTTTTAGGATTAGGGACCCTGAAAGGTATTCAATCGTTGTATATTAATACATATGATTATATTTAATTCTAACCTAACCTAACCTATGTTTCTAATTACACTGGCCAACATTGATTTTGTAACTGAAATTTTGATGACTGATTTGGGCAAAGTTAATCGTTCTTATTCAAAGTCTATATGGTGACAAGCTTGTATCACGTCAAGTTTTGATGTGACAGTCATATTATTGTTTGTGTGGACCCCATACGTTGAAACCATAATAGTGGTTGGTATCTAGACATGTTTTAGTATAAGGTCTAAGGGATTCCACTTCATGTGTTAACGATCAAGATAACACTGCATTTATATGATGCAGTGCCCTTTGCACCATCGGGGTGCAGATTAGGGTTTTGAAGAAGATATATGTTTAAATATATATAAATATATGTATATAAATATATGTATATATATATATATATATATATATATATATATATATATATATATATATATATATATATATATATATATATATATATATATATATATATATATATATATATATATATATATATATATATATATATATATATATATATATATATATATATATATATATATATATATATATATATATATATATATATATATATATATATATATATATATATATAATATATATATATATATATATATATATATATATATATATATATATATATATATATATATATATATATATATATATATATATATATATATATATATATATATATATATAAATATATATATATATATATATATATATATATATATATATATATATATATATATATATATATATATATATATATACATACATATGTATATATATATATTTATATATATATATATATATATATATATATATATATATATATATATATATATATATATATATATATACATATATATATAAATATATATATATATATATATATATATATATATATATATATATATCTATATATATATATAAATATATATATATATATAAATATATATATATATATATATATATATATATATATATATATATATATACATACATATGTATATATATATATTTATATATATATATATATATATATATATATATATATATATATATATATATATATATATATATATATATATATTATATATATATATATATATATATATATACATATATATATATATATATATACATATATATATATATATATATATATATATATATATATATATAAATATATATATATAAATATATATATATATATATATATATATATATATATATATATATATATATATATATATATATATATATATATATATATATATATATATGTATATGTATATTTATTTTAACTTATATCTCAAAATAAATGAGAAGAATGGAAGTATGGATATTGACAGGGCTCTGTCATAGGCTGGTTAAGTACTCACGGCATTGAGTTCACGGGAGCATCTATGGTTTGTTCGAGAAAGTTTTTAATTAGCAGTAACCTTTTTTATTAAAAATTAAACTAGATCCTAACCGAATTAGTTTACACATTGGGAGACGCCTGAAAAAAAAAATTTTCAGCTTATAGTTTGACAGTTTATTTTATTCACAACACTTTGAGTGTATCCAAATACTTGGTCACAAATCTGCATTTCTCCACGTAGGAGTTATTTCCACGAGTATATCTCAACATACATAGGAAGAAGAATATGGAAGTCAGGGTATTTACAGAGTTTATGAATTGTCATAGGCTGGTTAAGGGATTACTATATAAGAGTGTTACATTCATTATTCTACCCAGAGGCGTACATTCATAGGCAGAAAGGCATTGCCTACCGTGGATTACTCGCGTTCCACATAGAAACACGTGCCTACTACGCCTTATCCTTACCCAACCTTACTGCCTACCTTGATCAAAAACTTTTGATCAAGGTAGGCAGTAGATAAGCAGTAAATAGGCAGTAGATAGGCAGTATGCAGTAGGTAGGCAGTAGGTAGGCAGTAGGTAGGCAGTAGGTAGGCAGTAGGTAGGCAGTAAGTAGGCAGCAGGTAGGCAGTAGGTAGGCAGTAGGTAGGCAGTAGGTAGGCAGTAGGTAGGCAGAAGGTAGGCAGTAGGTGGGCAGTATGTAGGCAGTAGGTAGGCAGTAGGTAGTAACTCTGTTTACGCCACTGATTCTACCCATGAATGACAACATCGATTGAAAACAGGCGAAACGGATATGTTGAAATACTTGTAAACAATTGAATATTCGAAATCTTACACTTGGTATACAAATGTCTGTAGGATCACCAGAAACCTGTTTAATTAAAATATATTAATCACTTTAGTTTGTATTGCTTGTTGGCAAAATTGGAAACTCTACCCCTTTCAACAATGAAACAATGGTTCACAAATCCGATGATCTTAATTTAAGGGTGGTTTGTGTCTTTGAGCAAATGGGAACAGCCCTCATAAACAACTCCCATCCGAGTAATTGACTATTAGTATGCGCGTGTGAGAGACAAACATTTATTAGGGGTTCATGTGTGTACGTATGTGTTTATGTAAACAGTTTAACTGTTAGGTAAATATCAACTTATATATTATTTTGAGAAATAAAAAGACTTAGTTTTTTTCATCTATTCACATTTTTACTAACAACTAATTAGTTAATAAAAAGATAAACAAATTGTTGCCCAAATGCATTTGAATACACAAACATACTACGCAGTATATTATTTTGAGAAATAAAAAGACTTTGTTTTTTGTTCCACTCACATTTTTATTAACAACCAACTAGTTTCGGCAACAACCTGATGCCCTCTTCAGGGTTTAATTTATGACTAAGCATTTTTATAAATAATAAACAGTGTACAAGTTATTGCGTTTTGATAAGAATAGGGGTGGGGATAATGGTGTTTTAAGGAGGGGTAAAAGCAAGGAAGGGGATAACTTTGTTTAGGTTGGGTTTGATTTTATTGGAAAAATATTAAAAATGGGACTTTGACTTAAGTTTATTTGATTGTTATTAATTATATTTAATTTCGGTTTAATAGCTTTTTTTATTTCTAAAACTTCCAAATTATTAATTTTAAAATTATTATCCCATCTTCAAAATTGAATGAATGATTATTTGACAGGATGTGGTCGGCGAATTCCGAAAAATTGTTATTATTAAGACATCTCACATATTCCTTAATTCCAATTATAATCAATTTATGTTACTCGTCATTTAGAGATGAACTACAACTCAATTCTTGTTTTTTTTCTTCTGCCTGAATTGAATATTCAAAGCATCTTTTATTTAAATGTACTCGTATATGCAAGACCCCAACCGGTTTATTTTACATACTGGGAGATGTCTGATTTCTTATTTTTAAGCAGCTTATAATTTAACCACACAGCATATTTCGCTCACTGCTTTCAAGAACGTCATAAATCAAAAATCGTCAATTTTATGTTGTACATGTTTTCAGATTGCCCAGAAAATGTACTATATCCCAGCAAAAAAGACATCTTTTTAACTTAATATTTACCCGCTACAGGGCAGAAAGTGTTGTTTTTGCATTTTGAAGAAAAGGTATTGTTTAATTATTTTTTAAAACATACTAAATATTTTTCAAATGGAGAAAAAACCTTCAGGTTTTACCTAAAAAGATCTGTTGCACAGTAAAAAGTTCAATAAGTGGCTCGATTTTATTTTTAATACATTGTATTATATTTTTAAACTTTAAAAACGTTCTCCTGAAAAATCAAGTTTTTTTTATTTATGACGTTCTTGAAAGAAGTGAGCGATTTGTGATCAAGATTTTGCACACAAAAAAAATTGCTATGAATAAAATAATTGTATTTTAGAATGTTCATTAAAAATTGAAAAATAATTATTTAAGCATTACAGACAAGTCAACGTAATCGGCTTTATATTGTGCTAAGTACTTATAATTCAAGCGAATTTCATACGTAAGCACAATTTAACAATTCAAACTAATATCAACCGCACAAACAAAACCGTAAGTCTCAAATTCCCAAGTCAACAAAAACGGACAAATGGAAAATTCAACAAGTTGGGAAATATTCCCAACAGTGGTTAGCTTGGCAAAGATCTTTTGTCAACCTCATTACCTTTCATTTGATTTACAATTTTCAACCCTGACTACCAGCTACCCTGAGAATATTTTAATCAACCTTCTGAAACCGCTGTAAGAACAACACGTAAACACAATATTCTACCCTTATTTCAAAGATAAATGTATTAACGTATTTTTATTCGCTATTTTTTTTAAATTACAAACACAATCACAAATACAAATAATGTGCCACTGAATTTTCCCGTGCCGAGAACACATTATAAAATATAAATTTATTAATAATTTTTCATAAATTAAACACTTGCAAAATACCACTTAACGAGTTTTATTTCATTACGCGCTACCAGTTTCAAAAACTGTATGTTTTTTCATCGATAGGTGAATTTTTAATTAACGTTTTACTTAGTAAATACCACTATTTCTTAAAACCTACTGTGACACGTGTTTCGATGCATTCCGCATCATTTGTAAAAATGAAAACAAAAAATAATGGTATTTACCAAGTAAAACGTTAATTAAAAATGGATAGATTTTACCACAAAGTGACTGCCGAATCAATTAATGAAAAGATAGGTGAATTGTTAACTAACGATCAAAATAAAATATTGGTATATTAAGAGGTTGGTGGGTAAAATATGAAGGGGCGGGGTTAAGGAACGAGACCTTTTGGTAAAGGAAACATAGATAATAATGGTGACGTATTTTGAAAAAGAATATAATTTAATAATTTACGTTTATCGTTTTTATATATATATATTTATAAATATATGTTTATGTATTTATATATATATATATATATATATATATATATATATATATATATATATATATATATATATATATATATATATATATATATATATAATTCTAATAATAATGATATAATAAAACCTTATCCGCACCCCAATGGTGCATAGGGCACTGCTTCATATAAACGCAGTGTTATCTCAATCGTTTACACATGAAAGAATGGTGATCAGCCCTCCACTTCAGGTACCAGTCCAGGGTAATATGAAATAAATATTAAAGTGAAAAAATCACTTATATTTATTTGACCCCCCTGGGAATCGAATCCGGGACCTCCAGAACGGTAGCCGAGCGTGCTGACCATTACACTACGGAGGCGGATGTATATATATATATATATATATATATATATATATATATATATATATATATATATATATATATATATATATATATATATATATATATATATATATATATATATATATATATATATATATATATATATATATATTTACATTTATTTGTGTATTACGCCTCTTAAGGCATAGCCTGTGTTGAGCCAAAATACTTGTTAATACAATCATATTAATACAATAAAGAAGTTATTTTTTGTTGTTAATTACTAGACTTTTGTTCTTGACTTGACCTTGGTTTGTATCTGAGTGTAAACATTTAAGTGTTTGTGAGTAAAATGTGTAGTATGTTTCTATTATTAATGTTTACATAATATAACATTATTATTGGTAACGAAAAGTCTCGCAGAACGAATAAGTTCGTAACTCGAAAATCTACGGTTTATTTTCATGAAATTATGGTTAGTTGAATTTCGTGTTGGCAGATAATACTTTATTCATGGGATGTCACGAAATGTAGCGGAGTAGGAAAGTGATTACTGAGAATTTTAAGTAAATCGATACTAAGAGCACACTTAAGGTATTAGAAACCAATGGCGTGTTTTCAAGAATTTGGTTTCAGTATCAAAATTTGATTATATATTACAAACCTTATCGTAGTTCAATATATAATATTAATATGCAAACTATGCTATGTCCTCTCCGATTCCGCTGCCTCACATGTTAGCCAATGCTTTTGATAGTATAGATTTATTTAATATATTGTTTTGAATATGAAGTATTACGGGATATCAAACCTGTCGTAAGCTAGTTTAAGTGATCACTGTACTTACAAGTAACATTTACCGTTCTAACACTATGATTATCCACCACACTACTGAAATGTTGAGAACTCTCACATACCATTAATATCTTTAAGCTGTGCATGTGAGTATACTTGAGCCATCTTTAATTGCATTGGAATTTTTCATGTAGCAGAGACCCTTTTATTTAGATGTGTGCAAGGTTCTAACCGGATTACTTATTTATTTCATATTTTTTCAGACTTCAAAAATTCAAAAATAACTCCTAAATGGTAAAAGCCTAGATTCGCAAGTAAGCATTATATTTGGACGCTTAAAAATGTCTGTGAATTAATAAGTTACATATTACTTTGTTTCTCTTCTACAGATATAAATAAATGAAAAATTATCATAATAGGTAAAGGATATTATTCAAATGCATACTCCAAGCCTTAGAGTCTAAGGGATGGATTCATGATTCATGACCTGAAACTGAAAGGCTTCGAGAAGCCTTCAGTAAATATTCAAAAGATCTTATTTTATATTATTCAGTTGTCGCGTGAAAATGTGTCATCTTGTACAAGCCCAAAGCTGTATCGACTATAAATCCGGGAAAATAGAGCTTTTGAGACTGTTTCGGTGAAAATATTTACCACAAAAGATCCATTTTAAGGTAGAAATGAGTTTATAATAATACGCGTAAAAGGTTATTGTGTTTTTTAGGGAAAAAAAATTAAAAATGTACGAATCGGCTTTCTTCTGCCTTCAATACCAGATGTTTCCATTCGAGATAAAAATAATTTTTTAAACAAGTCGATTTTCGATTATTATAGGTAAGTAACATATGCAGATAAATGGGAAATTACAGTTGAAGAAATATATTTTCAATAATTACTTTAAAATATCTTTTTTTTAAATACATATTTATATATATGTAAATATATATTAATAATCAACCTTGTATTCTTTTCTAATATCACCATTTAAACATCTTGATTAGGTTTTTTGTCAATCATGAGTAAAATTGTGAACTTATATGTGTTAAATGATCACCTAAACCAGCCAATAACAGGTTTTCAGCCCTGCCATCGGCAGGTTGAACGGAAATGAGATTTTTCAAATTAAATTTAGAACCGTGAAGAGGGTTTTTTCCACCTTCCTTCAGAGAAAGGGTGTTTTCCATAGTATAAATCCATCTGTATTTTGATTGAAAACCGTTGGTTTAGCCAGTGCATTCTATATCAAATTTTTTCATCATGTCTTACCACAAAGTGAATGTTTTTTATATATATATATATATATATATATATATATATATATATATATATATATATATATATATATAGTTCAAATTCGAAACTAAGTGGATTTTAATCACTTAGAAATGCTAGAAAATATCTTTTTCATTTTATTATTTTAGCTTATAATTTGACCAATTAATTTATTTTCAACTTATTTGGATTCACTCAAAAATGTTATTTTTGAGTGTAAAATGCGATTTTTTTCAGATCCACACTCCCTTATTAGTTAATGAATAGTATTATCTTATTATTATTACTAGTACTATCTCTTACGTTGAATTTATTACTAAATGATTTTATGGATCATGGAAGCCATGTATCTACAATAATGTAATCAATTAGGAAATTCCTTTTTTTCAATGTTATTTTTGGAAGTAGATCTAGGTGGCACTGGATCTGTCCACTTTCCGAATTCTCATCAGTCTTTAGTACCGTCGACGGCCGAATCCGTCTGACCGGATCGCTCCATGACCGATAGCCTAAAAGGGTTTCCACCGATACCGTATTTTTACCTAATTTGATTTACTGAGCACAACTGAATACTTCAAGCACACATTTTTTACCAGGAAGCTTTTTCGTTTATTTTCTTTTTGTGATTGCCATTTGACCTGTTTTTCGTTCACTCACATACTATTTCTCGGTCTCACTCCTCTTTGCACCCAATGGTGTAAAGGGCACTGAATTATTTATATATGTATGTATATATATATATATATATATATATATATATATATATATATATATATATATATATATATATATATATATATATATATATATATATATATATATATATATATATATATATATATATATATTATATATATATATATATGTATATATACATATATATATATATATATATATATATATATATATATATATATATATATATATATATATATATATATATATATATATATATATATATATATATAAAAGCGAGAAATGTCAAAATGATATAAGTTAATATTAACGAAGGAGGCTATTTTTTAATCCTCAGGGATCTTTTTTCTGTATCCAATAATGGGTGCTGGTGACCGTTGACTCAAAAATTAATTTCCAGTAAACTAACCAGCTTAAAACGTTTTGAGTGAGCAAATTTTTGCCTTGTCAAGCTTGCCTCTTTTACAAGGCTGGTTCGCGCCGCCCAGGACGACCACTGCTGACAATTTGTCGGCAGTTCTCGTCTGAACTTCGGGAAGCGGACCTGGTTTGAAAGGATACAAGGCACCCGACAGAAAAGTATGGAGACAGTATGTGGACTCCATATGCTCCACGTAGGAGGCGGATATGGTTTGATGTAATAAATCTTTAATATTATTTTTTGACATCTCATCAAAGATGAAAAAGAATATGGAAGTCTGGGATTTATGGGGCTGACGACCGTCATAGGCTGGTTTAAGTGATCATTTAACACACGTGTAACATTCACCAGTTCTGCCCATTATTGACACATTTATATATTTATATATATATATATATATATATATATATATATATATATATATATATATATATATATATATATATATATATATATATATATATATATATATATATATATATATATATATATATATATATATATATATATATATATATATATATATATATATATATATATATATATATATATATAAATAACCAGCCTTGTAAAAGAGGCAAGCTTGACAAGGCAAAAATTTGCTCACTCAAAACGTTTTAAGCTGGTTAGTTTACTGGAAATTAATTTTTGAGTCAACGGTCACCAGCACCCATTATTGGATACAGAAAAAAGATCCCTGAGGATTAAAAAATAGCCTCCTTCGTTAATATTAACTTATATCATTTTGACATTTCTCGCTTTTATCGTGGACAGGTAAAAGTTTTCCAATTTGTAAAAACGGGTACCGGAGTAGCAAATTTCGGGGAAAACTTTCGTCAAACTCGCTCCGTATACTGAAACAAAGATATTGGATACCATCCGATGTAAAACTTTCAGTATAAGGGTGAATATCTTATTATCCTGCCATAATTTCATATCGAGGGGTAGAATTCCAGATAGACGGGGATGTTCATTATGATCATGATAATGATCATTTATACTTTATCCTGGTAATATTATATGTGTTCATGACTATGTATAAGTAGTTAGACTACCATGCTGGGTTTGAACCCAGGGCGGTCAAAATATACATACATACATATATTGTTATTGACATAAAGTAGATGAAGACGAATGTGGAATTTCTTGGATGTTTTTTGCATATGCTTTGTGAAACATTTTACAAATTTTAAAAAATAAAAATACATATTTTTAACAATATTTTATTGGTATCTTTGTCATCATCAGGGTTAAATATGTAGTACATACATCGTTTACTCTTTTTAACAACGTCATATATCAAAAATCTTATTTTTTAAGAAAATCGTTTTTAAAGTTTATAAATACAATGAAATGTATTAAAAATAAATATCAAGCCACTTTTTGAACTTTTTACTGTGCAATAGATCTTTTTAGCTAAAACATGAATGTTTTTTCTCCGTTTAAAAAATATAAAGAAAAGAGAAAATATTTAAAAAATTAGAGAAAAAAACATTCAGGTTTTACTTCAAAAGATCTGTTGCACAGTAAAAAGTTCAATAAGTGGCTTGATTTTTATTTTTGATGCATTTGATTATATTTTTTAACTTTAAAAAAGATTTCCTGAAAAATCTAGTTTTTTTTTATATATGACGTTGTTGAAAGGAATGAGCGATATGAACTTTGTTCCGTGAAAACATTCGGACGAGGCGCGTCGAGGAAATTAATCGTACGAGTGTAAAAGGATTCATATTTTTACAGGGACGCATAAAACTTTGTGGGACATATGTGTCCTATCTCTTTCAGCAGTAAAAAAAATATAGCCCTTTTATGATTTCATTCGCTAAAAGGCAGTAAACTTTACAAGCACTTACCGTAAATAACAGTAATTATTTTGACCAGTTATATTTGTACAGTAAAATAAAAGTTTCTGCATTTTATCCGTGTTATGATTATAACATGTTTGACATATCAATATTTTTAATGATTACGATACCAAGTTTTTTTGATATCTCATAAGGAAGTCATTTACAGTTATATTGCATTTTTATGTTTTTATGGTGATATAAAAAAGGAATGCAAGGGTGAGATGAGCATTATCGATCAAATTAATTATACATTATCGCAGGCTTGATGACTTGACGACTAACGACTAAGAACGTAACAAAAAATTACAAAATTTGTTTTATATTTGTCTTATTTATTTAACGTCTGAGTAGAAATGATTTTTCTTTAAACCCTCATCCCTACCCCAATGGTGCATAGGACACAACGTGACACAAACACAGTGTTATCTTGATCGTTAAAACATGAAGGAAAGGTGATCAGCCCACCACTTCAGGTACCAGCCCATGGTTTGTATTGAATAAATATTGGAGTGAAAAATCACTTATACTCGTATTTACATATTTCATTCCCCCTGGGAATCGAACCCAGTATGGTAGCCGAGCGTGCTGATCATTACACTACAGAGGTGGACATACATACATATATATATATATATATATATATATATATATATATATATATATAAATATACATATATATGTATATATATATATATATATATATATATATATATATATATATATATATAAATATATATATTTATATATATATATATATATATATATATATATATATATATATATATATATATATATATATATATATATATATATATATATATATATATATATATATATATATATACAATATAAAGGTATACTCTACGTGAAAATACCCAATGTCACCCTAAACACAGCACGTGAGAGGTAGGTTGTATAACAGTACGAAAGTAATACGTGAATTTAATCATATTGTTTTGATTTAGATGGAAACGTCGTAGTATATTATTAATTCAATCACCCTAAACCTTTGCATGCAGAAAAGGATCGTAAAGCCTTGTAAGTAAGTCTTAAGGGAGATATTTAAAATTTATCAAAGCCTCCAAAACACTTCTTACCTTCGATGCACGGTGAACCGAAACTCGAGCACCATGTGAAAAATATTTTAAATTCATCCCCTCTAAAATTTGAGATTAAAAAAATACTCTTTCGATGTGATTTTCTTATCTACTTCTACTCCTCCTTCAGGTGTAGTTAGAGAGAATGGGACGCCATACTCATATCTTCCGACATACATTCTAGTTTGTAAAATATGTAAATACAAGTAAAAAATTGTATTTTTTTATTGATTTGGCGTTTAATTTGTAGAAATCCATTTTTATTTATTTATTAAAAAAACATATTAATAACACATAAAAACTAATATTGTGATAGTTGTTTCGCTTAGTTATGGCATTTTCAAACGAATGTATTTGAAAAATGTTCATTTGAAAATGCCATAACTAGGCGAAACAACTGTCACAACATTAATTTTTATGGGGTTTTTAAACAATAAAATACAACTTAGTAGACTCATAAAATCTGTGTTTGATTGAACAATTAATACATAGAATAAAAATTTGTAATTTATATTTTAAACACTTTGTGATTTTCCATTTTACAATTAAAATATAACTTTGTTTTAAAATCACAATAAATATTTTATTTTAACTTAATTATAATATTAACCGGTTAGCTTCGAAACCGGTAGACATTATTATTAAGTTATAATAAAATATTTATAGTGAATTAAAAACAAAGTCACATTTTAATTATCAAAAAAAAATGTATTTTTATATCGAGCGCTATTTTATTACTCACCGTGTATGTTATGAAATTCACCGAGCACTCCAATTATATTCAATTATATTAAAATCAAAATGTATTCCGTATAAAATGAAGCTTTTCTTTACGAACGTCTTATTACCAGTTCCAAGCTTTATGTGAACACATCGAAAAGTGGTCTTCAGTAGTAATTACATTATCGCGCTGAAATCTTTCAGGTATTATTAAATTCTGTCTATGTTAAACTTTTCAGGAGTACAATAATTGATGTCCGATTTTCTTTGGGGAGTGGGTTTTTTTACATTTAATATGTATTTTCATAAAATAAAATCTTTGTATAATTTATATTTGTAGCACTAACTTTGTGATTTTCCCTTTTACAATTAAAATTTAACTTTGTTTTGAAATCACTATTAATATTTTATTATAACTTAACTATAATGTCTACCGGTTTCAAAGCTAACCGCTTCTTTATCAAGACTGATTTATACTAGAAACCACTTTTTTATCAAGAATGATTAATACGAAACCGGTAGACATAATGATTGAGTAATAATCTGTCCGCCTCCGTAGTGTAATGGCCAGCACGCTCGGCTACCGTACTGGAGGTCCGGGGCTCGATTCCCAGGCAGGGTCAAATAAATATAAGTGATTTTTTCACTCTAATATTTGTTCAATATTACCCTGGACTGGTACCTGAAGCGAAGGGCTGATCACCTTTCCTTCATGTTAATGATCAAGATAACACTGCGTTTATATGATGCAGTGCCCTATGCACCATCGGGGTGCGGATAAGGGTTTAAATGAATGAATAATAAAATATTTAGAGTGATTTTAATTAAAATTAATATAAATAATAAATAAAACTCAACATCTCTAGGTTTTATTTTATGACAAGGTTAAAAACAAATATACATAGATGGCATTACTATACAAATTACATCGTACCAACTGACAGATAGACTTCGACGTTCATTTACGTCCATACTCCCGGAAAGGTTAATTATGAATTTTATAATAATAATTACAAAAAATATTATTTAAAGCATTAACCAATCAACCAACTATCAATCACGCCCCGTCGTTACAGGGATAGGCAGAGAGAATACCATAGAACGCCACACCACTCTTTCATCGCAAACAATCTTCGCCTTTTCCATATTCATGCATCTCCTCATACATACCCGCCGATTATTCCTACTCTGACCTGACTACGCTCAAGTATTTAAAATACTTGATCATGCCAAGTTTTCCTCGGTCTTTCTCTGCTCCTGTTTCATTCACTTCATTCACATCATATATTTGTTTTACTGTTCATTTCATTCACTCATTCGTTCCACATGTCCAAACCATCTCAACACACCTTTCTTATTTCAATCCATAAAACTTATCTCAGCCTTGCATTATTTTCTTATTTCACCATTGGAACAACTATCGTAGATCGTTTGGCTACACATTCGTCTTAGAGATCGCATTTTGACTACGTTATTTTGCTTCTCTATGCTTCACATCCACACGTAGTCCAAAGAATGTAAAGTTTGGCTACACATTCGTCTTAGAGATCGCATTTTGACTGCGTTATTTTGCTTCTCTATGCTTCACATCCACACGTAGTCCAAAGAATGTAAAGATGTGAAGAATGACAATTTTTACTAGGTCTTCTTCTGCTTCTATTACCAACCACATTCACCTCTTAAACGCGTTCACTGCCAAATCAATTAATGAAAAATATTTTTAATATTTTTTTTTCTTTGGTGGTGGAATTATATTTTTTTGGTTGGTTAGGAGGTATTGATTCATTACGAAGAGACCGCAATTGTGGTTGTATTTGTTCTTCCACTAATTACGTTTTCTCTTTTGTTACAGATGGTGAAGTGTACGTGACGCGTGTTTCAGGGAGTGTTTCAAGTGCGGTTTCAAAATGGCTGCCGTTGACACACTGAATTGCCAGAGGTATGTACATTTATTACATATTCTTATATTTTACTGATCTGATACAGTGCCCTATGCACCATTGGACGCGGATGAGGTTGGAAAAAATAAGAGTATTATTTTTTTTAATTCATAAAATTTTTCATCGTTTTACTGTGACGCCAGTTAAGATTTTTTCTTAAAATCTTAATAGATAAGATGATAACACTATAAAAGCGAGGATTTTCAAGGCTTACGAGTTGTCATAGGCTGGCTTAAGTGAATTCTTCATCTTTCAACGTCCCAAGAACACAACTCTAAAATATAGACTTAGTTTCACATACGATGTTTGAAAATGATGCGAAATGCCTCAAAAGATGTGTCAAAATAGATTTTAAGAAAAATGGTAATGGTCAGCACGCTCGGCTACCGTTCTCGAGGTCCCGGATTCGATTCCCAAGGAGGGTAAAATAAATATAAGTGATTTATTCAATGTAATATTTATTCAATACTACCATGGACTGGTACCTGAAGCGGAGGGCTGATCGCCTTTCCTTCATGTGCAAACGATCAAGATAACACTGCGTTTATATGACACAGTGCCCTATGCACCATTGGGGTGCGGATAAGGGTTTTATATATATTATATTATGTGATTCAATTTTTGGTCTGTAAAATTGGCATCAAAATGTAATTGGTTACTATATGTATGATGAAAAATTAATAAATTAAACATATTTTTCTCTCTGGTAACTATTATATAATTGAATTTGTCCTCTATGACATTGTCATGCGTTATCTATGGTCTACGTCCTAATAAATAATGCAAATTTAATTGCGTTATTATGTAGATACAAATATCAAATCAGTATTGAAGCGGTATCATTCTATATCACTTGTGAAATGGACAGTCATTTGCTTTTCGCGTTTAAAGAGTACGAAAATCTTAATGGTGCCTCAACTTGATATGAAAAATCAATCGTTTCTTTATATATATATATATATGAAAGAAGATGAAAGTCTGAGCATTCTAGGGCTTATAACCTCGCATTTGGCTGGTTGAAGAGATCACTTCATACACTCGTGTAACGTTTACCATTCTGCCCATTATTGAACACCCATAAATCAGACTTCGGTCTTTTTTCATATAAAATAATTATGATAGATGTTTTGTATCAAGTTGGGACTCCTAAAATATAGGTATTTTATCTGCAGAGTGAATAATTCAGTGTCTTATATATTAAATAATATTTATATTCAGTCTAAAAATAGCAAAGAAAAGATATCGTGGGTGTAGTGACAAAAAACTTTTACCTTCTCGAAAACATACAATTTTGACTTGATGGTGCATATTATAACGTTTTCAACGTTCTATAAACCAGCAAAATATACGAAGCAGTTTGGAATGTCATAAATATCGCTCACTCCTTTCAACAACGTCATATATCAAAAATCGTCAATATTCAGTTGTGTATGTTTTCGGAATGCCCAGAAAATGTACTTTATCACATTTGATGTTGGCAGCATATATTTTACTTAATATTTACCCGCTAACAGGCAGAAAGTGTTGTTTTTGCATTTTGAAGAAAAGGAATTGTTTAATTACTTTTTTTAAACACAATAATATTTTTCAAATGGAGAAAAAATATTCAGGTTTAAGCTAAAACGATCTGTTGCACAGTAAAAAGTTCAATAAGTGGCTTCATATTTATTTTAAATAAATTTCATTATATTTTAAACTTTAAAAACGATCTCCTGAAAAATCAATTTTTTGATAAGTATACGCCGCCCAGGACGACCACTGCTGACAATTCGTCGGCAGTTCTCGTCAGAACTTCGGGACGCGGATCTGACATGGGAGGATGCAAGAGAGCTGGCAGCCGACAGAAAAGCCTGGAGACAGTTTGTGGATCTCTTGAAAAATCAAGTTTTTTGACATATGACGTTGTTGAAAGGACTGAGCGATATGTGGTTTTAGAAGTAAATTCAACGTTTAGTTTAATAGCAGGTATTTTATTCAGGCTAAAAGCTTTTAATAACATGAATTATTAAAAAAAAACACTTGTTTTTTTACCACTTGAGTTTAGTTTATGACGACTAGTTTCGGAAGCTATGTTTCTATCTTCAGGTCTAATTGTAGAAGAACATGAGTGCTAATTTTCATTTAGACCTGAAGATGGAAGCTTAGCTTCCGAAACTAGTCGTCATAAAATAAACTCAAGTGGTAAAAAAACAAGTGTTTCCTTTAAAAATTTCATTATGTCTTACCACAAAATAAATGCCGAAGAAATAAATTAAATAATACAGATTTTACAGTTAACGTTTTTGCCAGTATACCCACGATATATTGATTGAAGTTTTGTAATAAGAGTGATCCTTAATTGATTTTGTGTATTTTTTTCGTTACAGGGTGTTTAAAAAATCGTCTCCGAACAACAAACTCACCCTGTACCTGTGCTCGCGGGATCTTGTGATTGAAAATGGGGTGATTGATAAGCTGCAGGGTGTTTTGTGCGTGGATCCAGAAATTATGGAAACTAAAAAGGTGTTCGGACAGGTCACATTGACCTTCAGGTAATAATTAATTTTTTCATTAATTGATTTGGCAGTCATTCATTTTTAAGTTCAAGTTTTACTTGGTAAATACCAGTATTTTCGCAGACTATTTTTTTTATAAGAAATTTGGGTTTTTACCGAGTAAAACATAAATTTAAAAATAAAGATCCACTCTACCAAAAGTTGATACCTATTTCTAATGATGAGCCGCTTAGGCTCAGAGATATATATTGAATGAAATTGTTTTATTTTTATTTTTAAAGAACAATTTTTAAAAATAAAATTTAAATTGCAGAGTACCAAGCCACCTTGAATGTCTTGTCGGTGGAGTTCTTTTAACACACTTTTTTTTTTTTATCCATTTTTATCTTATATACACACACAAAAGAGAAAAAAATTAAGAATAAAAAATATTTCACAATTTTTATAGAATTAACTGTTGATAATTTACCCATTCCTTTATTTTGCCTTTGTTCCATATTTTATTTTGACTTCTTACCTTCGTAAATACTTTTGTAAATAATAAGAAAATAATCGAAACTAGTTGTGTGTAATGAAATAAAACCTAATAAGTGGTATATTTTGAGAATTATTTTTTTTTAAATAATCCCCTGAATTTCATTACCAGTTGATTTGAAATTTCGAGACAATTTTGTATTTGAATACTTTTTTTGTCCTGAGTTTTAATCCATCTACAATACAAAAATATAAATTTAAATATCTGTTTTAAGTACCAAACTTTAAAAACAGATGAATGTTACATTACAAAGCCACCACTGCAGAATAAAAACTTTATTAATCAGCACGACTGGAAATGAAACAAAAAATGTTTGAGAAGCGCTGGAAACTTTTGCGGAACAGTGGCGTCCACCATTTTTATTAGTTATGAAAAAAGGATATCCAAAAGCTCGGTTCATACAAACTTTTAGCAAAAAAGCACATTAATATTCCTCGGTTGTAAATTTGATGTTTGTTACAAAGCTTTCCGTATTTTAACGCCGATGGCATTTATATTTACTTACATAATTTATGTGAAAAAATCATAAACGAATTTCTGCTTCTGTCTAAATATGCTTACCCGTTCCAAGACACACACACACACACACACACACACACACACACACACACACACACACACACACACACACACACACACACACACACACACACACACACACACACACACACACACACACACACACACACACACACACACACACACACACACACACACACACACACACACACACACACACACACACACACACACACACACACAACACGCACAAACACACACGCACAGACACGCACGCGCGCGTGCGAAGCTTTTCAAATGTCAGTAGTGGGCAGAGAGAATAGAACGTCACACAACTCTGTCTTAGCAAACATTATTCGCCTCTTTCACATTCGTGCACCTTCTCATACATACCCACGATCATTTTGACTCCTGACCTGACCGCTTTCAAATATCTGACATACCTGATCATGCCAAGTTTTTCTCGGTCTTCCTTCAGGGGAAGCTGTGCTCTTTTGTCTAACTACATTCGCCTCGTAAATTGGTTTTACCGTTATTTTCTCTCTTATATGTTTCACATTTTAAAACCATCCCAACTCACCTTTCTTAATTTTATCTTCATATACCATTTTTAAAGTATTATTATGGATATACCATTGAAATGACCAAGGTCAATGACATGTATTTTTTACGTGTCTTCATTTAAAATAAATATCACACAAAAGAAGATGGAAGTCTGAGCATCTCAGGGCTTACGACCTGGCATTTAGCTGCATTAAGTGATCACTTTTACACACTCGTGTAACGTTCGTCATTCTGCCCATTTTTCAAGCAGTTTGTGCATTAATTTTTGAAAGATGTTCGAATGTAGTGTTATAGTTTCCTTTGATGTTATGACAGTTCTAATTATTTTTTGACATCTTATGAAAGATGAAGAAGAATATGGAAGTCCGGGCATTTACGGGGTGACGGCTGGCATAGGCTGGTTTAAGTGATCACTTTACACATGTGTGACATTCACAAATTCTACCCATTATTGACAACCACACTAATCACTCAAATTCTTGGAAGTTCTATATACATGAACCCATTTTGAAACCCATTCTTGAATCTCTAGAACTTCAGTAGAGACATCTATTGGTGAGATGAAAAGAAGCTTTTTATTGAGCAGAAACTCTTTTATTAGTATGTGAGCTCCGAATCATGGGTTATTATCACACACATGAGAAACGCCAGAAAATATCATTTTCATTTTTATAATTTTATTTATAATTTGACCAGATAAATTATTTACAACATTTTGAGTGCGTCCAAATACTTGTTAACAAATCTGGATTATCTTCAACCATAGGAGTATACTCCAATAATTATCACTTTTATACACCTGTGTAACGTCCGTCATTCTGCCCATTTTTTTAAGTAGTTTGTGCATTCATTTTTGAAAGATATTTGAATGTAGTGTTATAGTTTCCTTTGATATGATAGTTCTTATTTGATAAATATAAAAATAGGACTAACAATGGCGCCTATATTTGGGAAATTAAAAAAAAAATAGTAAAAAGAGGTATTTTTGGTAAGTTGTCTTAAACAAGTGTTTTATTTTCATATTTAAATTCTAGAATAGTACTTTCATATCTGACTAACTAGCAAACCCACTGAACTATGAAAAAAGTAATAAGAATGCGTTTTCTTTTCTTAAAACGGAAATCAGCAGAGCCCTGAGAGAATAATCCCAACGTCACGGACCGGATGTTGAGATTCCGGAACTGACGGCATAATAGCTGTCACACTGTGCGTGAAAACCTTCCCGAAACCGTTTCCGGAGCTTTCATTTAATTTCCTGGATCACTCGACCAAAAAAAACGTTTTTAGAAATTTACAATGTAAATAAGTTCAATTAAACTCCATCCTTCCTTGGTTACTAAGAATGAGACTTTTGTTCAAAATATTTTTATTGTGTCCAAACCTTTGTTCAAAAATGTGAGATTGACACTACAACATATGTCGGTTATGAAGAATTTGGTTGTCTGGGTATTTGAGGGGTTTGCGACCTATCGAAGGTTGGTTTGAGTGATCACTTTATACACTTGTTACGTTCACTATTCCACTTGAATTTCGAAACTTGCATATATTTCCTTAAATTAACATTTTCGTTCATGTTAAGTTCTCAGTACCATCTATGGTTGAGTTGAGTAGGCTTTTTATTTGGTAGAGACCCTTATGAAATGTATTCTTCCCGAATTATGTAAAATACTGGTAGATGCCTGAAAATATGAGTTGATTATTTTTATTCAACTTAAAACTTGATCAGTTATTTCAATACACCTATATCTTATGGCACATTTTTTAGGATAAAACGTCAAATTTTATTTGAGAACGTATATATATATATATATATATACATATATATATATATATATATATATATATATATATATATATATATATATATATATATATATATATATATATATATATATATATATATATATATATATATATATATATATATATATATATATATATATATATATATATATATATATATATATATATATATATTTATATATACTTGAAAGCGGCCAGGTCAGGAGTCGTAATAATCGTCGGGTATGTATGAGGAGATGCATGAATGTAGAAGAGGCAAAGAATGTTTGCAAAGACAGAGTGGTGTAGCGTTCGATTCTCTCTGCCTATGATGGTTAGTTAGTTAGTTAGTTATATATATATATATATATATATATATATATATATATAATATATATATATATATATTATATATTTATATATATATATATATATATATATATATATATATATATATATATATATATATATATATATATATATATATATATATATATATATATATATATATATATATATATATATATATATATATATATATATATATATATATATATATATATATATATATATATATATATATATATATATATATATATATATATATATATATATATATATATATATATATATTATGTATATTCAAATATGTATTTAATAATTTTCTGGACTTTGATTCTCAGCTTTTCTTTAGACATGACTTTATTACTTAATACTTTTGTACAGGTTTATTTTCCAAACATTTCCTTTTGGGCTATCTAATGTCCTTTGTGGAAATATTAGTATATTTCGGAGGAATTTCAAAAGGACAATAGCCTCAAGCTATGCGGACTATGGATAAATTATATAATCCTTAATTCATGCGTTCTTCCTGATATTTTATAATGCCATTTGATTCGAGATAAATGACAAAGGATCGTTTTAATGTATTCTTTCCTTATCTTTATTAAGATTATTTGGCTTCATAATTATTAATTTTGTAATCAAATTCACTTAATATAAAAATAAAAATTTGGTTTAGCGACCAGTTTTGAGTTTTTTAAAGTATTTTAGTTTTATATAGTAGTTTCACTACTACAGTATGGCATTATTGCATGGGAAGGCTCATACAACAACATACTGAACTCAGTGAAAATAGTACAGAAAACCATAATTAAAGTTATCTTGAAAAAAAAACATATTTCCAACAAAATTATTATTTAAAAAATTTCAAGTCCCAAATATAGAATCCATTTATAAAAAAAACCGCAGTTTTTCGAATACTAAAAGGTGACAACTATTTAAATTTAACAAAAAATTTATCACCGAGATTCTCAAACGATTTTTCTACTCCAAAATGCAACACCAAGCAATTTCAGCAAAACTTCAAATATTTGGCAATCAAACATTTTAATAAACTCCCCAAAGAAATTAAAAAAATTGATGATATAAAAATCCTTAAGAAAAAAATTAAAGCTCTTTACATTTAAATCTTTAAAAAAAAATATTAAAAAAACCATTATATCCATTATTATATAACATTAAAGCACGAGTGTAAGTCCCTTTCCAAGCACAAGAGCACAGACTCTTTTATTGAGAGACACAGCGAATCGAAATAAAAAAGTTCTCCATATGTATAAATGATTTAAATGTATTATGTTATAAATAAAAATGTAAATATATTAAATGAATAAAAAAAAATATTGACATTTCTCGGTGGGTAAAGTCTTGGGGACATTCGACGGAAACAAATTTAAAAATGGTTCAAAATCTGCAATATTCCCTAGTCAAAAAAATTGTACCCAGTCATATATATAATCAAAGGGACAATCCAATTTTGATATATAAACATTTAAAATTACTGCCGGTACGTGGAATATTATGGATGAGTATCATCGTTGAACAACAAACTAGATAAAAATATCGAAATCTTCTAGTACACAACCATGATACACGATTGACACACAACGAAGGTTTGATAGTCCCAAGAATTAACAATAAATATGGGAGTCCAACACTGCAATATATCGTTCCGAACATTTTTAATTTGTTGCCGACGGATGTTAGAGGTCAAAATAAAATATGGAACAAAGGCAAAATAAAGGAATGGGTGAATGATCAAGAGTTAATTTTATGAAAGATGAAATTGAAAATGAATGTAAAATATTCTTAATTTTTCTCTCTTTTTTGTGTGTATATTTTGGGTTAAATGGTTAAAAACAATAAAAATGTATTGAATCCGAACTCCACCGACAAGACACACAAAATGGCTTGGTGGATCTCTGCAAAATATATATTTTTTTAAATATGTTTAAAATTGTGATTTAAATAAATTTATGTCAATAAAAAAATAATAAAAACTGCATTCCGTATAATATTTTTTTTTGACGTTTATTTTATTTGAAAAGTGACTGGGTTTCTTTGTTACCGATGTCATCACACTGGTGATGACGGTAACGATGAAACCTGGTCACTGGTCAAATAAAATAAATTTAGCAAAAACTATAAAGTTCATTTTTTTAAATTAATGTAAACACGACTAGTTTTGAGAACTACAGATATTCTCATGAACAGTTTTAAAAAAAAATAATTATTTTTAATTATTGTGATAGACATGTTTTAACCAAGAGAAAATTTAATTTACTTTACTTTTTATTAATAATAAAATAATTTCTTGTATTATTTATCGATTTTGCCTTTTATTTTGTAAAATAGCATGATAATTAAAATATAAAAGTGAAAAGAACTCTCAAAGACTACTTTTCTTTTATTAAAGCAACAATGAAATATTTTTTCTTTAAATTAGCCTTACATAAAAACCTAACTTAGATAATAATAATCAACATTAAAAAACAATTAAAGAAAATAAAAAAAATAAGAAATTTTGTAATTTGTTGAAGAATTCCCAATAAAAAGCGTCAAGTGACAATTGGCGAGCTCAGTTGGGTTGTTGGGTCTTTTGTAACGTAAACAATTCGAAACACGCGAGCAATGCTAGGGTTGGCGTAATACGACACAAGTGATAAATAATATATATATATATATATATATATATATATATATATATATATATATATATATATATATATATATATATATATATATATATATATACACATATATATTAATATATATTTTAATATTGGTAAACATTTAGTTGTTTTCTTTTTCAGATATGGTCGCGAAGACGAGGAGGTCATGGGACTTAAGTTTTGCAATGAAGCTGTCATGTGTCTGGCGCAGATTTACCCTCCTCTAGCATCTTACGGGAGAAGTGAGCCCAACACCCCGCTACAGGTAAGGGTTCCTACAAATATACATACCTTACTAACCAACTAAACATCTAACCAGCACGCCACTTCCCCGCAGGGGTAAAGAGATTAGGATGCCACACCACTCAGTCTTTGCAAACATTCTTCACTTCTTCCACATTCATGAAACTCTTCATACATACCCGTACAAGTTCTAGTGTTTAAAAAACAATTTTTCGAATTTGGTTCAGAACTTCCAAGAATTTGAGTAATGTGGTTGTCAATCATGGGTAGATGGTGAATGTTGCACGTGTGTAAAGTGATCAGTTAACCATTCTATGACTGGTCGTAAGGGCTGTAAATACCCAGACTTCCATTTTCTTCTTCATCTATGTTGAGATATCAAAAATGTAAAATTACTTTTATGTGGGGAAACCCAGATATAGGAACAAGTATTTGGACACAGTGAAAATTTGTTTTTTTTTCAATCTTATTCTTCTTCTTTGACTTACATATTCTTCTTCATCTATGTCGAGATCTCAAATACTTATTTAATTAATCTAATTTCAGTTTTTAAGGATTTTCCATGATCGCTTTCATCTCATACGAATTTGTGAAAAATTGTAAATATTTTACAAAAATAAATCGTCTTACCTTTGACGAACCCTCTTGATTTTTTTAAAGTCGTAAGTTTAATGTATATTTTTGTCAATATTGCGTGTTTTTTTTACCCTTTTACGAAATTCTGTAAAGTCGACATCGCGTGTTTCGGTGCAATTATCTTCTGTAAACACGCGGCGTATCTACAATCAGCGCCATCAACATCTGATGTAGACACGTTTAAGTTTAATGGGTTTACATGACTGCGAAGTCGATAATTGTTAAAATAAGCGATGTGGTATGTTATTACTATATGGTAAGTTTTTAAAATATATTATTTTTGACATCTCATCAAAGATGAAGAAGAATATGGAAGTCTGGGCATTTACGGGGCTGACGACCGTCATAGGCTGGTTTAAGTGATCACTTTATACACGTGTAACATTCGCCAATTCTACCCATTACTGACAACCACACTACTCAAATTCTTAGAAGTTCCATATATCGCTTACTCCTTTCAAGAACGTTATAAATCAAAAATTGACAATTTTGAGTTGTGCATGTTTTCGGAAAGTCCAGAAAATGTACTATATCCCAGCAAAAGCGGCATATTTTTAACTTAATATTTACCCGCCACAGGGCAGAAAATGTTATTTTTGCATTTTGAGGAAAAGGTATTGTTTAATTATTTTTTAAAATATATTAAATATATTTCAAATAGAGAAAAAACCTCCAGGTTTTACCTAAAAAGATCTGTTGTACAGCAAAAAGTTCAATAAGTGGCTTGATATTTATTTTTAATATATTGTGTTTTATTTTTAAACTTTAAAAACGTTCTCCTGAAAAATCAAGTTTTTTGATTTATGACGTTCTTGAAAGGAGTGGGCGATATATGAACCAATTTAGAAACCTTATTCTTGAATCACTAGAACATCACTAGAGACATCTATTGGTGAGATATAAAGACTTCCATATTCTTCTTCATCTTTGATGAGATGTCAAAAATAATATGAAAATAACTCCTGTAATTGGAGATAATCCAGATTTTGTGAACAAGTATTTGGACACACTCAATATGTTGTTATTAATATATGTATTCTAAAAAAGAAAAAAACATTAAATTAACATTTTCAACAAATCGGGCGTGAACAGACATGTGACCTCTCCGTTGGTCTCCGATGGAATGAATTCTGTGAATATCCCTTTAAGCGATGTATTATACATATGGTATTCATTATGAACATTATATAACATATTATATTCCTTCGGTATAATGTAAATTCAACACATGTAAACGACAATTACACATATAAAATTATATTCTCTGACCCTTTCGTGACTAGAACTAGTAGCTCCGGGATACTTGGCCGACGATCGTTAAGCCAAAGGACATTTGGACGACACACATTCTTTTTCACTAAGCCTCTACTCGTTTACGAATGATTTTAAGTGTAAGAAACAAAATACATTATAAAAACAATAAATAAAGGATTTAAGAACATATAGAAATTCAAACCCTTATCTGCACACCAATGGTGCATAGGGCACTGCATTATACACTGAAGGTGATCAGCCCTCCGCTTCAGGTACCAGTCCAGGGTAATATTGAATAAATATTGGAGTGAAAAAATCACCCATATTTTTTTGACCCAACCTGGGAATCGAACCCGGGACCTCCAGAACGGTAGCCGAGCGTGACCATTACACTACGGAGGCGGACATATAGAAATAGATGCAAAAAACAACAATAAAAATATTTAGATTTTTGGACGAAGGACATTTGGCCGATGGACTTTTGGCCGACGGACCTTTGGCCGATGGACATTTGGCCGAACAAACATTATACAAAGAGAAATATTTGCGTGATTATTATGAAAATAGAAATTTCATTATTATGTGTAATTTTACATAATTTTTTGTTTGCCTTAGCGATCCGTTAATAAAAATAGGTACCTATCAAGTTATGGTAGAGTGTTCAAAATTACCCTGTACCTGAAGCCCAGGACTGATAAGCTTGCCTCCATAAATAATGTAAGATTTCGTCATTGAGATACAGTACCCTATGCACAATTTGATGTGAATGCTAGAAGTTGAAGAAGATAAATCTGTATTGGAAATTCATTTTTACGATAGATTTTTATGCAACATTATATATTCAAATTAGTTTGAAATTTTCATCCGCCCTACTTTATATATTGAAGCAAATAAGTTTCAGATATTGCTCACTCTTTTAAACAACGTCATAAATCAAAAATCGACAATTTTCAGTTGTGCATGTTTTCGGAATGCCCAGAAAATGTACCATATCCCAGCAAAAGCGGCATATTTTTAACTTAATATTTACCCGCTACAGGGCAGAAAGTGTCGTTTTTGCATTTTGAAGAAAATGTTTTGTTTAATTATTTTTTTTAATAGACTAAATAACTTTTTAAATGGAGAAAAAGCATTCAAATTTTACCTAAAAGATCTGTTGCACAGTAAAAAGTTCAATAAGTGGCTTGATATTTATTTTTAATACATTTCATTATATTCTTAAACTTTAAAAAAGATCTCCTGAAAAATCAAGTTTTTTGATATATGACGTTGTTGAAAGGAGTGAGCGATGTGTACACCATAAAGGCCCTGAGTTTTTATGATCCATTCCCCCCGAGTTGACACGAAACGAGATAGGCAAAATGTGTAGCTTTTATAGACCACCCGTTATGTTTTTACGGTGTTTCTAAAAGGACATAAAAAAACATTTTAAAAAGGCAAAAACCCTTTTGGCATTCTGTAAAATATGCCGTTTGCATATTGAAAAGTTAACAAACTAAGTTTTTTTGTCTAGAATAAAGAGCTAATATTTTTTCTGGAGGACCTCATCCCTAGTTGACTTTTTTTCAACGTCAGACTAGTTTTTGCAGGTTAGCATATATCTATATAAAATAGTTATGTAAAAAGGTGAAGGCTAGATGTTCCAGGTGTCATATACAAGACAAACACTTGTTTTTTGCCACTTGAGTTTATTTTATTAAAGTTAACCTTTCCGGGAGTACAAAAATTAATGTCCGACTTTCTCTGGCGAGCTGGTTCTTTTTACATGAAAAAATTTTTTTTTCTTCATTAATTCGGTGTATTATGAAATAGAAATTATGTCAAAATAATTCTTAAAAAAACACTGCAAAATATTTTCCAATTATGACAAAATTCATTCAAACCCTTATCTACACCCCAATGGTGCATAGGGCACTGCATCATATAAACACATTGTTATCTTGATCAAACACATGAAGGGAAGGTGATCAGCCCTCAGCTTCAGGCACCAGTCCAGGGTAATATTGAATAAATATTAGAGTGAAAAAATCACTCATATTTATTTGACCCCCCCCCCCTGGGAATCGAACCCGGGACCTCCAGAACGGTAGCCGAGCGTGATGACCATTACACTACGGAGGCGGACAAGACATGACAAAATTACATAAAAATATCCACAAATGTCATTGCTATACAAGTTACATCATACTAACTGACAGACGGACTTCGACGTTCATTAACGTCGATACTCCTTTAAGGAAAAA
The DNA here is from genome assembly GCF_059751285.1 of Brachycentrus maculatus. Taxonomy (NCBI): domain Eukaryota; kingdom Metazoa; phylum Arthropoda; class Insecta; order Trichoptera; family Brachycentridae; genus Brachycentrus; species Brachycentrus maculatus. The sequence continues at coordinate 988,324 of NW_028280953.1, forward strand.
TTCGCTCCGACGTTCATTTACGTCCATACTCCCGGAAAGGCTAAAAGTAAACAGCAAGATACAGCAGAAGTTAAGAAGATTAATGGGCAGACTTAATTTAGAGCCAAAGTAAACATAATAATGAAAAAACATAAACAGTTATAAGATGTATAAGTTGAGAAGAGCAATAAAGTAAAAAGAAGTGCTGTAAGGCAACAGCAAAAAAAAAAAATAAAAAAAAAATTTTGTTATATGGAATGGCGTTGCACATGAAATACATTGCATTTGCCAACGTCAAGTAAATTGAATTCTTAATTATAAAATATGATAGACTTGAATTCTTAATTATAAAATAGATAGAAATGAAAAAGCCTAGATAAGGAAGCTGTTTTAAATGGAAGTACGAATTTCTCTAACTACCCATCTGATGACCTTTTGACAATTCCAAATATTGATATGTCTCCCAGCTGATCCCTCAAATGGAACACCTCCAAAATTTCAAAGGGAAAACATTACTCTCTCATTCAGCCTACTGTCCCGTCCCGTCTTTGGTTTGGGAAAATTTCGATGAACAAGAAAGATACATCCACCATTTGTCGAATGAGGATGGGTCATTGCTGTACGAGAGAGCACCTTGCGAGGATTGGTGTCTTTGACTCCCCCATTTGCGAGTGTCGTTTTGAAGAGGAAGACCTTAACCACATATTCTTTGTTTGCCCAATAAATGACCAAATGCCAATTTTTTTTAAAACTCTGGGCCCGCTTATTCCCCTCTCTACTGATATCCATCTCATCCTGGCGAGCAGGAACCCTATTATGTACAGACTTTTAGTTGTTTTTTTTAAATTAAATGGAATTAATAAAAAAACAGTTAACACATAAAACAGAAAACATACGCAACAGATACGTAGCTATTCATATATTGCTCCGTAGTATCAATAAATTTATACGTAGCATCAATATATAAATATTTCCTATGTGAAGAAACTGTAAACAAAAATCATGTGTTTAAAAATCCATAACTTTGATTTTTTCAACATTTATCAGCAAATCACTTTCCTTGCACACATTATACATATAAAATTATGCAAAAAATTTCAGTGCACCATTCACACTTAATTTGAAAAGTTTTCCGAATTCGGGTATTACTGAAATTAAACACGAAAAGTAATATGAAAACTTTCATGAAAGGAAACAAACAAACAAATAAACAAACATCTTAATTCAATGATCGTTCTAATTCTCTAATAATACAATCGAGAATTATTCAAATTCTCAAAAATGGCGCCTTCAAAGCGCTCCAGCTCTTATACAGGGTGGCGCAAAATTAATAATTAATTTAACTCTATTAAAATACATTATAATTCATGCCAATGGCGTCGTACGTCAATCACATTTGATATTTGTAAATGAAACAGCTGAAGTATACAAACAAAGTTAAAATAGGGCAAAATTAATAATACTTTTGTGTTTTTTCAACTTTTTTTAATAATAAATAAAACCCTTATCTGCACCCCAATGGTGCATAGGGCACTGCATCATATAAACGCAGTGTTATCTTTCTCGTTTACACATGAAGGAAAGGTGATCAGCCCTCCGCTTCAGGTACCAGTCCAAGGTTATATCGAATAAATATTAAAAAATCACTTATATTTATTTGACCCCCCCTGGGAATCGAACCCGGGACCTCCACAGAACGGTAGCCAAGCGTGCTGACCATTACACTACGGAGGCGAACAATTTTTTTTTTTTTTTTAAACTGAATAATAAAAAACCACTTCTTTTTTATTTAGTAAATTTGATTTGCGTGTTAGCTGGTTAGCGTGCTTAGCTGCTATGCTTAAAGTCTTGGGTTTGATTCCCAGGGGGGAGGGTGAAAATAAAAACTTGAGAATAATTTTTAATAAATGAAAATATTTTTAAATAAAAAAAGCAACAAATACATAAATAATAGATACTAATGGAAAGATATTTATATATGTAGTGATTTGTCATATTAATTTGAATATTTTGTTTTTACCTTATGTTATTTTTTTTCTCAATTGTTATATTTTCTCATTTGTTTATTTTAAATATGCTTTCCTTGTGTTTTTCTCATTTAAATCTTTTAAATATATACCTGTTTATTGTTTTTATATTTTGCCATGTATTAGTTATGGTTATTTAAAATAAATATTTTTTGCTACTTTATCAATTGTGTTCCAGTCTTGTTAACCTTAATTCCAAAATGAGAAATAGAAATTACTCATCGGGAATATTATATTATATGTATAATAATAATAATAAATTTGGATAACTTATATAGCGCCATTTTCGCAAAGTAATACCTCAAGGGCGCTTCAATGTGCGTATATATGACTTATGATGTAATATATTTTGGAAAAAAAAAACAATAAATAAATGACTGCAGCTGTCTAGATTACAAATATCGAACATGATTGACGTAAGACGCTATTTTCAAAAATTATAATATCTTCCGATAGGGTGATTCATTATGCGCCACCCTGTATGAAAAGGGAACTTCTATTCGGCGAACAAATTCAATTTCTTAATTGAATTGTTTCTATTTAATACCCTGAAATAACGAGGGAGGGCTCTTTGAGGGCATTCCAGTCGTAAATTTGAGTAATTGGCCAAACAACGGAATATTTCAGCTCGAACCGAGACGGGAAGGCGAGAATCTACCTGAAAAAACTGAAAAAATACCTGAAAACGCCTTGCGTGACGAAATGTGAACTGCAAACGCTGAAAACCTCCTTCCCCTCCCTGAAAACGTAAAAACTGAGTTGAGGGCATCGGAAAATAATTTTCGTTATTTTATTAAAATGAAACACTTGAATAATCCACTTTATCGAGTTTTATTTTTATTTACGACTAGTTTCGAAAACGACAATTGTTTTCATCTTCTGGTACAAATTAAAATCTTCATTTAGTTTTAATTTGTACCAGAGGATGAAGACAATTGTGGTTTTCGAAACTAGTAGTAAACAAAAATAAAACTCGATAAAGTGGATTATCCAAGGGTTTAATTTTAATATAATCATGTCATTCCACAAAGTTCATGCCGAATCCATAAATAATATAATTTTCGTTGATTATAATACCATTTTAGAGCGAAAATTGTAAGATTGTTATCAATTTTAGAAACTTCTACTTTGTAAGTTTCGTAAATTGAAAATTTAAATAATTTACATAAATTTTGAAATTCTAAGGCGCTGGTGACAAAAATTTTATAAAGTGTACAAATAAAAAGAGATTTTGCTGATGAATGTTGACTTATCCATTGTATATAATTCTTAAGGAACAAGGTGGAAAGAAAATCAATTAAAGTCCAGTCGTAATTATTTTACTGTAACACTTTTCTACTTTAAATTATTTTTGTATATATTGAATTTAATGTATAAAATCTTGTAATTAAAATATTTATTTTATTGTATAAACATGAAAGTATTTCAGCTCAACACAGGCTATGCCTAAAGAATCGTAATACATGTTTTAAAAAAAAAAAAAAAAAATGTATCCCTGTGCCTAAAATAAGAAAATAAAATAAAAAATATATATGTATATACAGATTGGTGTGGCGCTCTATTCTCTCTGTTTTTCCCTGCGGGGAAGCAGCGTGATGGTTTGTTAGTTACTTAGAATTGTTTATCACAGTGAGGGATTATTCTACATCAATTCTACCCATTATTGAAAACCACACTACTCAAATTCTTGGAAGTTCTATATATATGAACCAATTTTTGAAACATTGTTCTTGAATCACTAGAACTTCACTTGAGACATTTATTGGTGAGATGAAAAGAAGCTTTTTATTGAGCAGAAACTCTTTTATTAGTATGTGAAGTCCGAATCCTGGATTATTATCACATACATGAGAAACGCCAGAAAATATTATTTCATTTTTATTATTTTAACTTACATTTCGACCCATTTATTTATTTACATTTTGAGTATTTGGACACACTCAAAATATTTTAACTTAGTTAGATGTCCTTATAAACCATTAATTCAGAAATAATTGAAACTTTAATCAATTTCTTCGGTCTCATTCGACTAAGCCACTTTGTAAAAGGATGTCATATCTGCTACCTGTTTAGCGCAGATATGAAAAGAACTTTTGTCTAAAAACCTAACTAGCATGTCAAAAACACTCCTGTCCCGTTTTTTAAACGACATTATAATCGTTATGTTTTAAGTGAAATAAATTATTCGATGGCTCATGTATATTTTGTTAATATTCAGAAAATCGACGAGCATATTAAGTATTTGGGTTATTCAATCAAGGTTTTATTAATTCAGTTCTTAAATTCAATAAAAAAAAAAACAAATTTAAAAGCCGTAGATTTTTTTTAATATACTGATATTTGATCGGTATATTAAGTATTTAAGTGATTCAATCAAGGTTTCATTATGATTTAGTCACCAAATTTAATTTAAAATATAATTAATGGTATGATTTTTTGATGCTTTAACATGGTTGATAAATATAATCTATATGAGAATGTGACTGACATCCTTATTGACTGCTATCCTATATTATAAATTCACACTTGTGAATTTTTACTTAATATCACAAGACTAAAATCATACACCTATGTAACTTCATTGCTAACATAGAATTATTAAATTGTATAAACTTATTTTTTTGACGAGATAGTGAGTTTTTTTGCTCAGAAATTTTAACTCATAAATTACATTGATTATTGTAATTTTAAGCACATATGGTAAACCCACTCACATTTCGGTATAAGTTATTAAACTTAAGAGTCTAAGTAGGAATATGAGTGACGTTGCATTAGCTGCAGCTAGATTTCAAAGTCACTTTTGGACGTAAGATTAGGTTGGGTTAGGTTTGGTTTGGTTAGTTTTGGACGTTATGTTAGGTTAGGTATGGTAACTTAAATTTTTTTTTTGAAGTTCATCATTTAACTCAAATTTCTGAAACTTCTAATGTTTTTGCAAGTTTCAACTAACTGATGTACTTCATATTTCGACTACAAATTGAATAGGTGACATCTTTATCGAAAAATCATCTAAATCTACTTCATATGATGAATTTTGATGAATTTTGACATTTCGCTTACTCCTTTCAAGAACGTCATAAATCAAAAAACTTGATTTTTCAGGAGAACGTTTAAAAGTTTAAAAATATAATACAATGTATTAAAAATAAATATCAAGCCACTTATTGAACTTTTTACTATGCAACAGATATTTTAGGTAAAATCTGAAGGTTTTTTCTCCATTTGAAAAATATTTAGTATTTTAAAAAAAATAATTAATCAATACCTTTTCTTCAAAATGCAAAAACAATACTTTCTTTTCTATAGCGGGTAAATATTAAGTTAAAAATATGCCTCTTTTGCTGGGATATAGTACATTTTCTGGGCATTTTGAAAACATTCACAACTGAAAATTGACGATTTTTGATTTATGACGTTCTTGAAAGGAGTGAGCGATTTGTGAACCTAGATGGTGCATTATTTCCGAAATTTTAAGTAAGGGAAAACGTTTGAAAAACGGTACCTTTCTCATTTCACCTTGTTAATTCTTTATTATCTGATCAGTCGTAGTTTGTTGATGAGAGTTACATCAGACGGGCTGCTGTTCATCCCTTATCTGGACCATCACCCCCCCCTCCCCCCTCCTCATCCGACAGCCCCAACCCTTACTCAGTAAACTAACACTTCCATGGACAAAAAATCCTTTAAAACAAAATTCTTTGTAAGGAGATAATTAACTTCGTTTCAGGTTGAAACTCGTTGTATTTTTAAGGCAAAAAGAAATTCGTCGTCAATTTATTCCGTTTATTTTATTTTTATTTGTTTTTTTTCTTTAAAAAAAAAAGTTAAATATTTGTGTTTTTTTTATTATTTACGTAATATTTCAATTTCAAAATATTTCTGTAAGCCTAAGAGGCTCATTATTAAAAATAAGTATCAAATTGTGGTAGAGTGGGTTCAAACCCTAATATTTAGAAAGTTAAATTTGAATAATGTGGTTGTCAATCATAGAGTAGAATTGGTGAATTTCACTCGTGTGTAAAGTGAACACTTAAACCACCTTATGACGATCACAAACCGCGTAAATGCCCAGACTTCAATATTCTTCTTCATCTATGTTGAGATTTAAAAAAATAACAGATGATTTACATTTTTGACATCTCAACATGAATGTCATGATGTCAAAAATGTAAAAGAAACTTTTAAGTGGACAAAACCCCAAAATGTTCCAACCTCAAAATCTTCCAACCATATACTTCAAATACTGGCGTAAGCAGGCCAGAATTCGGGTACCTATTATTGACAAGGATACCTATTATTGACAATCACACTACTCAAATTCTTGGAAGTTCTATATATATATGAACCAATTTAGAAACTTTGCTCTTGAATCAATAGAACTTCACTAGAGACATCTGTTGGAAGAGATGTAAAGAAGCTTTTTATTATTTTTTATGAACTGGTAAATGTTACAGTGTGTAAAGTGATCACATAAACTAGCTTATGACGGTCGTCATCCCCGTAAATGCCCAGACTTCCATATTCTTCTTAATCTTTGTTGAGATGTCAAAAAATAATATGAAAAATAACTCCTAAAATTAGAAATAATCCAGATTTGTGAACAAGTATTTGGACAGACTCAAAATGTTGTAAAGGGCAGTATTGTTTACATGCTGTAGTGATTGTCCTGACGAAGAGACGGGTACATCTGGAAATCGGTAGGCATAAACATTTAGTGGTTATATACTAATATTTCACACATTTTCGTAAAAAAATTAATAAGTAAATATTTGTACATTTTGTTAGACAAATTTTCGACGAATTTTGCTCAGTATCTTTTCTCTCGCTGCGAGCTCCTTGCGAGAGATGAAGTAACATATTCTGGTTTAAAATAAGGAAAGTTTTAGTAGGTATCTCAATCTTTCTTGAAAAGTAGCACTAGGACATTTCAAAAATGCTAAAAGTTTGCGATGTGAAAGAGACGAGTTTGAAGCACATTCGAGCGGCCGGATAAAGGGAACAAGTTTTTATTTTATATTTAGGCGGGGTAGAGCGTATAGTAATTGGCCATTTAGGACGGCTCGCTTGGCGTTACCCAAAATATTATTTTTCTATATAAATTTACTCTATAGTATATTCTTCTACCGAAAAAATACAAACAATTTTTTTGTTAGGAATATTCGTCCGCCTCCGTAGTGTAATGGTCAGCACGCTCGGCTATCGTTCTGGAGGTCCCGGGTTCGATTCCCAGGGGGGGTCAAATAAATATAAGTGATTTTTTCACTGTTATATTTATTCAATATTACCCTGGACTGGTACCTGAAGCGGAGGGCTGATCACCTTTCCTTCATGCGTAAACGATCAAGATAACACTGCGTTAATATGAAGCAGTGCCCTATGCACAATTGGGGTGCGGATAAGGGTTTTATTATAACATTCAAACCCTTATCCGCACCTGATGGTGCATAGGGTACTGCATTATATAAACGCAGTGTAATCTTGATCGTTTACACACGAAGGAAAGGTGATCAGCCCTCCGCTTCAGGTACCAGTCCAGGGTAATACTGAATAAATATAAGAATGAAAAAATCATTTTTATTTATTAGACCCTCCTCTGGGAATCGAACCCGGGACCTCCAGAACGGTAGCCGAGCGCGCTACGGAGGTGGACATAACTAAGTACATAACTACTCACATTTTTTTTTTATCCACCGGTTTCTAGACTTACCCGTCTCTTCGTCAGGACAATCACTACAACATCATGCAAACAATACTACACGTCACTACCAGAGCACTATTTACACACTTATAACCACACAACATGTACTAGGGGTTGCAGAACAAACATGCATTGAGAGCCGATGTGTAACAAGTACTAGATAGTATTGTTTACAGTGATGTGTAGTATTTTTTGCATGCTGATGTAGTGATTGTCCTGACGAAGAGACGGGTACGTCTGAATAATAATTACTAGTAAGTCCACAGCGATATTCTTCAATTCTATTTTTATACAGTAGGTTAGCCTGTATATTTTTATTACTTAACCCGTAAGCTGCGGATCGCATCTATTGTCGTTTTTTATAGAAGTACCGTTGACTGCGGATCGCATGCATAGTCGTTTTTCAACTTTACGTACTTATATCAACACCTATGGATAATTTTTTGCACTTAAATTTGGTTCGAGGCGTGGATGAATTAGTTCTCGTTGATTTATTGTCATAAAATATCAAAATTATTTTAATTTAGTGTCAACTTTATCGTGAATACTTCCGGTCGGCTCGTGCTCCGCAGATCTGACAGCCGCGTCTTCTATACAGCCGCCATATTTTAGGCCGCGAGTCCGTAAATGTTAATATTTTTGTGTAAATACACCATAAAAACATAATAAGTAAAGTACATTGTGTACTTTGAACATCAATGATGGATATCCGAAAGTTTCACTACAAAAATAGGCAAAAATATGCTTTTTTTGTCAAAAATATTGTATTGTAAAATAATCCAGAACGGGACGGAAAGTTTGACACTCGAAATCGAGCAGCTTAGAGTTTAATTAATGCAGAATCAATCAAAAATACTTGTATAAGTGAAGACATAATTATCCCGTTTGCAATTATTTTTCATCTACTTGTAAAAGAGTGAAAATATATATTTTGTATAAAAAGACAGGCTAGTCACTATACGGTTTACCTACTTCATAATACAAAACATTGTCTTCGCAAATATATGTATGTAAATACTCTTTTTATATTTCTTGTAAATATGTAAGTCTGATGTAGTTGAAAAAGAAGCGGAAAAAGAACGAGAAAAATTTGGCATGATCAAGTACTTATGTTTGAACATTCATTTTTATCATACTGTTATTTTACATATTTTTTCTTAATATTTCCTTGTTTTTTTAGTAATTTTATTATTTTTATACGGGATGAGATAATTATTATTATACATCTAGATAACACTGTTGTTATATACTCGTATACGTACACACACACATATATATATATATATATACATATATATATATATATATATATATATATATATATATATATATATATATATATATATATATATATATATATATATATATATATATATACATACATATATATATATAAATATATATATATGTATATATGTATATATATATATATATATATATATATATATATATATATATATATATATATATATATAAATATATATGAATGTATATATATATTCATTCAAACTCTTATCCGCACCCTATGGTGCATAGGGCACTGCATCATATAAACGCAGAGTAATCTTGATTATTAACGCGTGAAGGAAAGGTGATCAGCCCTCCGCTTCAGGTACCAGTCAAAGGTTATATTGAGTGAAAAAATTAGTTTACATGTATGTATATAAGTCATTTGATTTATTTTTGAGCATTTTATTATCTTTTGACTAACTGAACTTCATTTAAGATTCATTTATTCGTATTATTCACCCTTAAATGGTCGACGAATTGCTGTTTTTTATATATATAATTTCTTGCTTCATCAAGTGATAAGACCTTATAGTGCTCGGTATTTTATTTCCAAACTTCGACCTCTGTGCAAGTCCGAAACAGAAATCAGAACATCCCTCTTTGGAGGGGAAGTTTATAAGACCGAAATTGTTTTTCCTCTTCCACTCCCCGACTTAATCCCGTAATAAAACCACCCCTATTTGAGGGATTAGCCCCATAACAGACACACAATACAATCCCATTTCTTTTTTCGTTATATTAATAGACCGATTCAATTACTCAAACCCAAAATATAAACGGTATTTTTAAAAAGATGTACAAATAACAAAAACGTATTAACAATTTCACATCATTAATATCTCAACGTAGATGAAGAAGAATATGGAAGTCTGGGCATTTACGGCGCTTACGACCGTCATAAAACTCAACTAATATTTAAGGCACATGCAAAAAATACATATCGCTCACTCCTTTCAAGAACGTCATAAATCTAAAACTTGATTTCTCAGGAGAACGTTTTTAAACTTTTAAAATATAATACAATGCATTAAAAATCAATATCAAGCCACTTATTGAACTTTTTACTGTGTAACAGATCTTTTTAGGTAAAACCTGAAGGTTTTTTATCCATTTGAAAAATATTTAGTTTATTTAAAAATATAATTAAACAATACCTTTTCTTCAAAATGCAAAAACAACACTTTCTGCCCTGTTGCAGGTAAACTTTAGCTCTGTCTATTATCATCAGCTCATTAGTCACGTTCATCAACACATAAGTCATTACTAACCAGCCGATGAAAGCTGGACACAGCCAAAATGTAATTTGAATACAGTATTATGTTTTAACAATGCCTTATACCAATATGAACAAAGAATTATGATTATTATGGAAGATATTAGAAGCCTACATAGCTATCTCTAACCAAATCATATACTCGTATCATCGACATATGTAGACTACTAAATAGTCAATTGAAATTAATCAATACAAAATGTACATTTTAAGGCTATTAATAATCAAATCCCAAGTATTGGAAAAATCAAATTGCTTTATTAAATATCCTGAATAAAGATATAGATATTTCAAGTCAAAAATATGCCACTTTTGCTGGAATATAGTACATTTTCTGGGTATTTCGAAAAAAAAAGCACAAGTGAAAATTTTCGATTTTTAATTTATGACGTTCTTGAAAGGAGTGAGCGATATTGATTTTACCTCCCTTTAGAGATAAGACAGTGTCTATCCACTGTACAGGCCAAGTTGTGTTTTTAGTATTGAAATAAAATTAAATATAAAATAAATCGCTTGATAAAGCTAATTTGGGAGGAACATTCATATTGAATGAACGGCATTTTCTGACTACTGTACTAAAAAATTACTAACTAATTAACCATCACTCCGCTTCCCCGCAGGGGTAGGCAGAGAGAATCGAACGCCACACCACTCTGTCTTTGCAAACATCCTTTGCCTTTTCTACATTCATGCATCTCCTCATACATACCCGACGATTATTACGACTCCTGACCCGGCCGCTTTCAAGTATTTGACATACCTGATTTCCTCGGTCGTCCTCTGCTTCTTTTTCCTAACTAATTCGCCTCATAAATTTGTTTAACCGTTCTTTCTTCACTCATACGTTCCACATTTCCAAACCATCTCAACACACCTTTCTTAATTTTATCGATAATGCTTATCTTAGCTTTGCATTTTCTTCCTTATTTCGCTATCGGCACATCTATCATACATCGTTTTGTCGCACATTCTTCTGAGAGAGCGCATTTCGACTGCATTCAGTCTACTTTCATCCTTCTTTTGCCAACTCCATGTTTCACTTCCATACATTAGAGTTGGAACCAGGACTCCGTTGTGCACTGCCAGTTTAGCTTCCGCTGATAGGTTTTTATTTATCACTTTATTTATACTTATTATATTTATTATTACCGTCATATCAATAATTACACAAAGGCAAGGTGATCTATAATATTTAAATAAAAATGACCTTTCTTAATTTTATCGATAATGCTTATCTCAGCCTTACATTCTTTCCTTATTTCATCATTCGAACATCTATCAAATATCGTCTTGCCACACGTTACTAAAAAATGTATATTTAAATACACAACATTGAACTATGTGGGAAATCTTGATTGATATAAAATATTGAATTCAGTGTATCCTTTGCATTATTTTAAGGGATTAACCTTATTCCTTTATTATTGACTGCACACATTCGCCATCATTGTTAAGATATAGAAACTGAATATGCTATATATCGTTGTGCATAATAATAATAATAAAATAATAAAACCCTTACCGCACCCCAATGGTGCATAGGGCACTGCTTCATATGAACGCAGTGTTATCTCGATCGATTACACATAAAGGAAAGGTGATCAGCCCTCCACTTCAGGTACCAGTCCAGTGTAATATTGAATAAATATTAGAGTGAAAAAATCACTTATATTTATTAAACCCCCCTGGGAATCGAACCCGGGACCTCCAGAACGGTAGGCGAGCATGCTGACCATTACACTACGGAGGCGGACTTGTGCATAATAGGCAAGAATAATTTTTTTAGGCAAATAATGAAAAATATAAGAGTTTCTGCTTAATAAAAAAGCTTCTTTACATCTCACTAATAGATGTCTCTAGTGAAGTTCTAGTGATTCAAGAACAAGGTTTGTAAATTGGTTCATATATAACTTCCAAGAATTTGAGTAGTGTGGTTGTCAATAATGGGTAATATTGGTGAATGTTACACGTGTGTAAAGTGATCACTTAAACCAGCCTATGACGGTCGTCAGCCCCGTAAATGCCCAGACTTCCATATTCTTCTTCATCTTTGATGAGATGACAAAAAATAATATGAAAATAATGAATATATTTTTTACATAACATTCTTAAATGTTCCTATTCAACGAAAAAATTATCCAAGGGTTTGGTAATAGACATGCCCAATTAATTTTTATCGCAGTTTCGGTACATATAAAAACTACCTCCTTTATCCTGGAAAGTCTTTATAACCAATTTCATCCTTCGCATTATTTGTTAATGTCCTTTTAATATTTTTTTCATAATGAAAATCGAATCAAGTTTTTGCCAAGAACGGACTCTAAATCAATTAATGAAAGGCATATGTATAAGGGAAATTTGAAAATTTCGTACTGACCATTACACTACGGAGGCGGACAAAAATAAAAAAAAAATAGAAATTAGGAAAAAAAAATTAAATTAAAAATTAGCGATTTTAAATCGGAAAAATATGGACATTCATAGTTAATCCCATTAATGAATTATAAATAAAGTCAAAAATTTTAATCGTTGCCATCTGGCAACGCTCACGGAACAAGCGTAGGTCCACTCTTGTCGAAAGCTCAAGAGCTTCTGCCGCTAGCCCGCTAGCTAGCCAGAGAACATTGAGCTTTGAGCTCCTCACGCTTGTACAGTGCAAGATTGAGATGCGAATATAGTGTCGCGGTTCCAGTACACTCTTCACGCGCTATTTATACGCGAATTTGTTTCTGACATTCACGAAATACCTCCGATGTACCCGATAAATTCTGATTATTATTAATATATTTTTTTAAATCAATGCGTAAATATATTATGGAGGAATACCTAAAATTTCATCGTTGTTTTTATTATATTTAAAAAGATATTATGATTATAAGAAGCAATGTGTACAAGGTACACAACACCGGGAAGGGGGGTTGATGTACAAAAAACAGTCTTCGTTTATTCGCCAAATTCAATAAATAAACCTGACAAATTCACATCACTTTGCAAAACCTAAAATCCTTTCATACTTTATAATTTCAGTACCCTCTCACTGTGATTTGGGTTGAACATTTATGGGATTTTCAAATTAATCCACATTTTCTTTCCGTTGTTTTCGTCTGAAAATCCTCTTCGGCAACGATGGACGATTATTATTGAATTTCCCAGACTTTACACGGACCCTTCACAGTAATTGGTTTTTATTAACGGGTCTTCTTACATTTATTCAGCATGTTTTTCCGAGGATGAAGCAAATTAATGAACGGGATAAAAAACAGGACTAAAAAATATGAATGAACAAAATTTATAAGAACATTATCAGGAAAATTTAATTATCCAACCCCAAGAAAAAAATTATATTGAAAAAATAGAGATGAATTAAGAGGGTACTCGCAAATATACAAGTCAGTAAGCGATTGGCATCGAATCTGTAATTAACTGAACTAGTATTTTATTTATTGTTTCGGCATTAACTTTGTGGTAAGACATGTTACAATGATTAAAGAAAACACTTGTTTTATACCACTTGAGTTTTATTAAAGAATACATGTTTCAGAAGTTAAACTTCCATCATTCAGGTCTGTATAGTAACATATCGCTCACTCCTTTCAAGAACGTCATAAATAAAAAAACTGGATTTTTCAGGAGAACGTTTTTAAAGTTTAAAAATATAATACAATGTATTAAAAAAAATATCAAGCCACTTATTGAACTTTTTACTATGCAAAAGATCTTTTTAGGTAAAACCTGAAGGTTTTTTCTCGATTTGAAAAATATTTAGTTTATTTTTAAAAAATGATTAAACAATACCTTTTCTTTAAAATGCAAAAACAACACTTTCTGCCCTGTAGCGAGTAAATATTAAGTTAAAAATTTGCCTCTTTTGCTGGGATATAGTACATTTTCTGGGCATTCCGAAAACATGCACAACTGAAAATTGACGATTTTTGATTTATGACGTTCTTGAAAGGAGTAAGCGATATGTTACTATACAGACCTGAATGATGGAAGTTTAACTTCTGAAACATGTAGTCTTTAATAAAACTGAAGTGGTATAAAACAAGTGTTTTCTTTAATCATCTGTACTAGTCATGTATAAGTTCTAAAATTTTGAGTAATGTTGTTGTCGATCATGGCTAGAATGGTAAATGTTACACTATATGAAACGATCAATTAAACCGGTCTACGACAGGTCGTAAGCCTTGTTAGTACCCAAACTTCATCTGTGTTGAGATATCAAAATTTTATTTTATTGTTATCTATAAAGTTTTGTTTTGTCATATATGATTTACATTCACTAATACATATAACATTTTGAGTGTGTCCAAATTCTTGTTCTCAAAATCTGGATTATCTCCAATCACAGAAGTAATTTTCATATTATTTTTTGACATCTTATCAAAGATGAAGAAGAATATGACGGTCTTCAGCCCCGTAAATGCCCAGACTTCCATATTCTTCTTCATCTTTGAAGATACGTCAAAAAATAATACATTTAATAATAATTTTCAATACACTTTAAGCTTCCATATTCTTCTTCATCCTTGTTGAGACGTCGGTATTTTTATTACTGTATAAACTCAATAATTTTATCCCTGGTAGTGTAATTTACAATAAAATCCTTGCTTAGCTGAAAAGAGTTAAATTCTCATTTTGCTTAAACATTGTTTTGCTTTTCTCTACAATTTAAAAAATAAATTTCCTAGTTTAAAAATTAATTTATTTTATCAAAGCTTGAAAATTGCAATTTAAACTTTCTGAACTGTAGCTTCCCTTTGTTAAAAGCAGAAAACTCCGAGTCGGGAATTTGCTTACGAGAATTTAAGTCATAATTTCCTGAAAAATCCTGAAAATAAAATATCTTGGATGTTTGTAACATTGTATAAAATGAATAAAATACCTTCACTCAATAAGTACGTAGGATAGTATATTATTTTTAATTGTAACAGTTTTCAAGTTATTTATTAATTTGGCGTTTCATTTGTAGAACTTCATTTTAATTTATGTATTAATTTTAAATCAAACACAAATTTTTTGAGTCAACTTAGATCTATTATATTAACAAAAACACATAAAAAATTAATATTGTGACAATTGTTTCGCCTTGTTAGGGCATTATCAAACGAATGTGAAGATCAAATGTCTTTTAAAAAGGCAAAAACCCTTTTGGCATTCTGTAAAATATGACATTTGCATATTGAAAAGTTAACAAACTATTTTTTTTTTACAACATTTTGAGTGTGTCCAAATACTTGTTCACAAAATCTGGATTATCTCCAATTACAGGAGTTATTTTCATATTATTTTTTGACATCTCATCAAAGATGAAGAAGAATATGGAAGTCTGGGCATTTACGGGGCTGACGACCGTCATAGGCTGGTTTAAGTGATCACTTTACACACGTGTAACATTCACCAATTCTACCCATTATTGACAACCACGCTACTCAAATTCTTGGAAGTTCTATATATATGAACCAATTTAGAAACCTTGTTCTTGAATCACTAGAACTTCACTAGAGACATCTATTGGTGAGATGTAAAGAAGCTTTTTATTAAGCAGAAACTCTTATATTAGTATGTGAGATCCGAATCCTGGATTATAATCACACATGAGAAACGCCAGAAAATACCATTTTCATTTTTATTATTAAGCTTATAATTTGACCAGATAATTTATTTACAACATTTTGAGTGTGTCCAAATACTTGTTCACAAAATCAAGAACAAGGTTTCTAAATTGGTTCATATATATAGAACTTCCAAGAATTTGAGTAGTGTGGTTGTCAATAATGGGTAGAATTGGTGAATGTTACACGTGTGTAAAGTGATCACTTAAACCAGCCTATGACGGTCGTCAGCCCCGTAAATGCCCAGACTTCCATATTCTTCATCATCTTTGATGAGATGTCAAAAAATAAGTTTTTTTTTGTCTAGAATAAAGAGCTAATATTTTGTCTGGGGGACCCCATCCCTAGTTGACTTTTTTTTCAACGTTAGACTACAATAGTTTTTGCAGGTGTTATATACAAATTACCATATATCTTTATATGTGTCACCTAAGTATATAGATATTTTAAACAATAAAACCCACAACTGACTTATTTTAACATGTGTAGCAATATTTTTTTTCATACCCCATTAGCTACTGTTTTAACAACAGTAGCTAATGGGGTATGAAAAAATCTGTGTTTGATTTAAAATTAATACATAAATTAAAATGAAGTTCTACAAATTAAACGCCAAATCAATAAATAATATTATTTTTAATTCTCACAGTTTTCAAGTATTGGGTTTATAAGATAAATAACTCTCGCTATTCTTCATCTCAGTCACTAAAAGAAGCAGCCCTGGTACATAATACGAGGAACAACCCCGAAACATTTTTTTTACAGGGCGTTAAAAATACGAAAAAAAGTTTTGTTTCAATTAAACTGTGTTTTAATTTTTGTATTCAAATCATCATGTTATTCCATGAAGTAAAAGCCAAATCATCCAATCACCTCTAACGAATTATTTTTAAACAGGATTATTTTGAACTGATTATTCTTTACTCTCGTTTTAATTTCTTTATTAATGCTAAATTACCAATTACATAGATGAAGATTTTTTTTATATCCTTTGTGAAATTCAACCCTGAATTTATGATTGAAGGTTTGAACGCAATCAAAATATTCAGATACATGTGTCACCTACTTTAAAAATCCGCCAGATCTAATTTCATAAGATTTTTAAAAAAATACTCTACTGAAATGCCAATTGTGGGTTTTTTTGTTGAAAATATTTTTATACCTGAAAACCTTGCTAAAAAATCATAAAAATAGCCTTGTATTTCAAATTCCGCTATAGTCATGGAACTTGCCTTCTGAACCATATCGGTCAATCACAGAGAGGGGATAGGTCAAACATTAAGATGACGTCATTATCGGTTTGTGTCTCGCGTTTTTTTTTTTAATATTGAAAAAAAAACGGAAAATTTTCTATTTCATAATATTTTATCTAAAGATAGACAAATCTAAGAAACATAAATGTTACTCGGAGAATTTTGCATTTTCGTAAAATCGACTTAGATGGATCTGGCGGATTTTGAAAGTAGGCGACACATATCGCTCACTCCTTTCAAGAACGTCATAAATCAAAAATCGTCAATTCTCAGTTGTATCAATATATATATTCAATTTTCATGTTTTCGGAATGCCCAGAAAATGTACAATATCCCAGCAAAACAGGCATATTTTTAACATAATATTTACCCGCTACAGGGCAGAAAATGTTGTTTTTGCATTTTGAAGAAAATGTATTGTTTAATTATTTTTTTAAATGAACTAAATATTTTTTAAATGGATAAAAAACCTTCAGGTTTTACCTAAAGAGATCCGTTGCACACAAAAAGTTCAATAAGTGGCTTGATATGTATTTTTAACACATTGTGTTATATTTTTAAACTTGAAAAACGTTCTCCTGAAAAATCAAGTTTTTTGATTTATGACGTTCTTGAAAGGAGTGAGCGATATGTAAGTTCTTTGAATCGATATGTACTCATGACGCAATAAACCAAAACACAAATTTTAGTGTGCCCTTTTACGATCACACAGGAAACACGTCATTTGTTATAACAAAACATGACTTGCTATTGAGATTTTCAGCATGGAAAATTTTCAGGGGTGATACAGGGTGTTTCGCAAAAAATGGTTAAAATATTATAATTAACAATAGTGAAATTTCAAGGACACGTCACGTTTATTAGGCTCATTTCATTACATGTAAGAGAGGAAAGACATATCGTTTTAAGAAGTCACATACAAATATAAGAGTTTATGCTCAATAAAAAAGATTATTCATCTCACCAATAGATGTCACTAGTGTAAATTCTAGTAATTCTTGTACAATGTTTCAAAATTCTTTTTTCTTATATATATATAGAACTTCCAAGAATTTAAGTAGTGTGGTTGTCAATCATGGGTAGAATAGGTAAATGTCACGTGTGTAAAGTAATCACTTATGACGGTAACCAGCCTATGACGGTCGTAAGCCCCGTAAATGCCCAGACTTCCATACTCTTTTACATACATGTTAAGATTTAAAAAAATTAAGAAAATAAAAAATGACTTTGTTATTTTCCGTCTCATAACTTATTTGTCCGCCTCCGTAGTGTAATGGTCAGCACAATCGGCTACCGTTCTGGAGGACCCGGGTTCGATTCCCAGGGGGGGTAAGAATAAATATGAGTGATATTTACTCTGTAATATTTATTCAATATTACCCTGGACTGGTACCTGAAGCGGAGGGCTGATCACCTTTCCTTCATGTGTAAACGAGAAAGATAACACTGCGTTTATATGATGCAGTGCCCTATGCACCATTGGGGTGCGGATAAGGGATTGATTATTATTATTATAACTTGTAAAATTATTTTGTTATAAAATTCCTATGTAACTTATATTTACATTTCTTTCACGTAAACTTTTCTTTCAGTTTCGAAGGAAACAGCTTCTTCCTTAAGACTGTTAATTAAGGTGTAATAAAATACAGAGTAACTGAGTTAAGTTTCAAAACTTAATTAATTGTATACAGTTACAGAATTACGAAGTTTTGTAGACTGTGTAACACACACTCGTATATGTACGTTTTTATACATTCATCGTATTTATACATATACTATGTAGGACTGTTTAATTAATACGAAGATTAACATCATAAAACAAAATGTACTTTATTTAGAAGTCTGGGCGCCTTTTAATGTTTTCACCTTCTTGGATTTCTTCCTATTTAGCAAATTCTGTAAAGGGTTTCAGTTGGTTCTCGATATTATTTACAAAGGACCTGAAGGACCTCACAAAAAGCCTTCCAGGACTGTTGCCAAAAGTGGAATAAGTGTGTACATCAGGGAGGTAAATAATTTGAAGGGACCCAGACCATACAACTTCGAAATAAAGTACAGTCTACGTATTTATTGAAAAGGCCATGTTTATGTTTAAATATAAATATATATATATATGTATATGTGTATATATTTTACCATTTTTTTTAGCTTTTCCACTTTATTTTTATTTGACCAGCGACCGAGTTTTGACGTTACCGACATCATCAGACTGGAGGGAGGCTATATAAATTGTTATGTTATATATAACACAAGGCAGGAGTTAATAACCATGATTTGATATAATTTATTTATATGATTTATTTTATTTATATGATTTGATTAAATTATATCAAATCATGGTTATCAACTCCTGCCTTCTTTTATATATATATTTATATAACATAACAATTTGTATAGCCTCCCACCAGTCTGATGATGTCGGTAACGACAAAACCCGGTCGCTGGTCAAATAAAAATAAAGTGGAAAAGCTAAAAATATATGTTTTAATCTAATTGGTTTCGCCACAGTGCGAAATGAAACTCAAAAAAAATAATTATTCGAAGGACCAGTCTTATATTATTAACAATAAGACGACGATTCTACAAGATAGAAATATTTAGATCGATTTGGAGTCGTGATACTCTCCCGAGTTAGTTCGATGATTTATGCTCGAACTTTCAAGTACCAAGGGAAGGCGAGTTCGATAAATATCAAATAGCACGTATGAATAAAGAACTAACCTTTTATTCTTATAGATGGTCTTGATCCAGCGCTGGGATCAGGGCGATTCTCTCTTGATGGTGGTGATGGGGTCACAAAATACAGCGAGGTATTCACAACAATTCAATAAAATACAGCGAGGTATTCACAACAATTCAATATATAGAGCGCCCGCGTGAAGAGTCAAATTGCAACTGTTTTTTACTTTTGTTTTCTTTTGTCTTGTATTCGGGCAGTCGGGCGTCGTTCGAAATTCAAAACGTACTACCGATAAGTACCGGCCAAACCATGCCCCCCGCCTTGGAAGTTCCTAGAGCTTCCGAAACCGTCGACGCAAACCGAAAGAACCACGAACTCCAAAACGATCAAACACGAATGTTGAAGAGAGAGAAATAATATCGAAAAATACTTAAATAAAGGGATAATTAAATAATTCATTTCAATTTGAACCATAAGAGGTTTGAGGTAATTCTCTCAACACTTTCACTTGTTCGGAAACGTCCAATTCAATACAATTGGAAACTTAATGCAAAAACAAACAAACAAAAGAAAAACTGAGATAAAAAAATGCAAAAACAATAGATAAACAAACTACTATTGATTTGGAATTGGACACAGTTTAACAACTGGCCTTTTGAAGCTGGTGGTTTGGGTTCTGACCAAAGCCACTCTGGCAATACCATCGGTGCCAGGGTATAATTCTTCTATTCTTCCTAGAGGCCAACGTAAAGGAGGGATGTCGTCTTGTATAATTAGAACTAAAGTACCCACAGTTACCGGGTGATCGGGTGTACACCACTTTTGGCGCACTTGCAATGTATGCAAGTATTCCAACCTCCACTTTTTCCAATATTCTTGGACTAAACTGTCTAATAACCGTTTACGATAACCTAGACTATAACTGTTTGTTTCCAAGGCCGGAAGAGATTGCAAAGGTGTATACATGAGAAAGTGGGCGGGAGTAAAGACTTCCGGATGAGGTTCGCCCGATAACACACAAATGGGTCTAGAATTGAGGAGAGCCTCTATCTGTACTAATACCGTAAGGAGTTCTTCATAAGTCAGTAATTGACTTCCTATTACTCTATATAAGTGTGATTTGAAACTCTTAATATTTGACTCCCAGATTCCACCAAAATGTGGACTATGAGGTGGAATTAATTTCCATTCTATACGACGCTTAAGCATTTCTTTGCTTATAATATTGTGGTATTCCTGCGATACGGTTAACTTATAAATATCTTCTAACTGTGCCTTAGCTCCAATAAAATTTGTACCATTATCTGAGTACAAACATGATACAGGTCCTCTTCGCGACAAAAAACGTTTGAACGCGGCTAAGAAAGTATCGGAGGATAAGTCCGAAGCAAGTTCAATATGTACAGCCTTAGTTGTTAAGCAAATAAAAAGACACAGATAAGCCTTTTGAGAACGTTGTCCGCGCTTTCTAGTGAGAGTAATGTTTAGAGGACCCGCGTAATCAACACCTGTGTGGACAAAAGCTTTTGCCTCCTGTATCCGATATGATGGAAGATCAGCCATTTTCGGAGTTGGATGTGACGGAGACATGCGGAAGCAGGCATTGCATTTATTTACTCGCCCTCTAATGACGCTTCTGGCAGAAAGAATCCAAAATCTTTGGCGCAGGATAGACATAAGGAGTCCCGATCCCGTATGTAAGTGAAATTTGTGGTACTGATCTATTATTAAATCGACCACATGGTCTCGTTTTGGAAGAAGCGCTGGGTGTTTGGTTTCAAAAGGAAGATCTGCTTTGGATAATCTTCCTTCAATGCGTAAAATACCTTCTTCGTCTATAAAGGGACTCAGACGTTTCAACTGTTTTGATATGACCTGAGACCCCTTTAATTGGCTTATTTCGTCTGAAAAATGCATGCTTTGGACCGCTCTAATAACCACCTTCTCAGCTTCTATCAAATCTGAGACTGTAACTGTCACCGAACGAGGTAACCGTTTTAAAAAACGTAAACAATATACAATTATACGAAGAAGCCTGTCCCAACACGAGACTCTTTTAGACAATTCGTAAAACTCCAAACAATTATTAACGAATGTATTCGTTGTTAGAAAAACTTTAGAACGTTTGTATTCCAATTTTTTATCTTCGGATTCTTCAAAGGAAAATTTATTTATAGGCCACGTAGAGCAATCTTCCCTAGCCCACGGTGGACCGTTTAACCACAGAGGGTGGTCAATTAATTGCGCGGGTTTCAACCCGCGAGATATACAGTCGCTTGGATTTTGCTTACCATTGATATGGTAAAAATATTTGGGATCAAGAAGTTCTTGAATCTTGGTGATCCTATTTGCGACGAATGTGTCAAAACGATGTGGTGATGAGTGAGTCCAGTGTAGAGCGACTGTCGAGTCACTAAAGGCATATATATTTTTTACTGTACACCTTGAGGAAATTGTATCGATGACAAATTTAATAAGCTTTGCTAATAATAAGACTGCGCAAAGTTCTAATCGAGCTAAAGACACAATTTTGAGTTGAGCTACACGACTCTTGGCTAGAATAAGACTTATTTCATTGGGATTATTTGGAACTTCTATGCACTTATAAACACAGGCGCCGTTCGCGCGTTCGCTGGCGTCTGCAAACCCTAATATGTTAAAAGTACATAATTCCGATTCAAAGCCTAAAAATCGAGGCAATTTAAATTCTTTTAGCAGAGGCAATTCTTTTAAGAACTTTTGCCAGGTAGTTTTTATTTCCTCAGGTGGCAATTCATACCACCCTAACTTACGAATCCATAAAGCTTTGATTAATAATTTCGCATATAAGATTACTGGAGAACAATAGCCATTGATATCCCACAACTTTGCCACCGTTGACAACATTGTGCGTTTGGTACATTTAGGTATTGGGCTACATTTTACAGAAACTGTTAAAACATCTTCCTTAGGACACCAATCTAATCCGAGAATCTTAAGGTTATCCTCTTCATTGTCAAATTTAACTTTACTAGTTAAACGATTACTTTCCGGAATAGCATTCATTACTTCCGCCGAGTTGCTTACAAATTTAACTAATTCAAAACCTCCTAATTTGAAAAGTTCAATTAGACTTAGCGCCAACTTAACACCTTCTTCCGTTGTGCGAGTGGACGTGCCTAAATCGTCCATATAAAAATCTTCGGACGCGATTTTGGTAGCGTATGGATATTTATCATGTTCATCTTTAGCTAGCTGCTTTACGGTACGCATAGCTAAGTAAGGACTACATCTCAAACCGAAGCACACGCGATTAAACTGGTACATCTTTATTACGTCATCAGTTTTAAATTCATACAGGATATTGAGAAAACGACGATCTTCAGGACGTACAATTAAATTTAGAAACATTTGCTTGATATCCGCGCTGAGTGCAATTGGAAATAATCTGAATTTTAGAATAACGGCGGGTAATTCTGCTTGTAAATTAGGACCTGGATGTAAACAATCATTCAGAGAAAGACCCGACGTAGTCACCTGACTGGCGTTTAGGACAACTCTAAGTTTTGTAGTGAGTTTGTCCGCTCGTTGAACTCTGTGATGAGGTATGACATAAAATGGCTCGTTAGAATTACTAAGTGGTATGGGAGAAATAAATTTATTTTCGAGATATTCTTCCATGACCTTATCATAGTCACGACGCAGAGTGTCATTTTGATTAATTTTGCGTTCTAACTTCTGATAGCGAAGTGTCGCAGTTGTAAGTGAATCTCCTAAACAGGATGGATCTCTATTAAAGGGTAGTGCTGTGACGTAGCGCCCAGTGCTATCCCGATGTATGTTTGATTTACAAAATTCTTCACACTGTTTTTCCTCAGATGAAAAACTTGGTTTTTCACTCGAAGGTGCTTCTTCTAATGTCCAAAATCTGGATACTAGTGACTCAATTGATTCCTTAGAAGTAGTCAAAAAATTATGAATAGGAGGACGAGTATCGTCCTTATCGTAACTTATCAAAGAATTGGCCGAACCTACAATTTTAAACCCAAATGCGGTCTCCATAGCGTCTGAGTTTCCTGGCGGTCCACGTATTCTTTTATCTCGCAGATTTTCAGTAAAAACTTCAGCACCCAGTAATATGTCTACTGGTCTTGAAATGTGGAAGTCTCTGTCAGCTAAGGACAAGTCATTTAAATAGTTGAGAGATGAGGTATTAATCTCGGAAACTGGAAGGTTATCGGTTATCTTATTTAATACTAGTGGTTGAATACTTAAATTATAACTAGGATCATCCTGCGATTTTAAAACTAAATTTGTTACACCGTGAATTGGTTGCGAAGTATTTGACGACTCGAGTTCGGAATATTTTGTCATCCTTATAAGTGTGTCTTTAACAAAATAAAACTTCCTTTTGAAAACTGTCAAGCTCTCAAAATTCGGCTGAAAATCTGGATTTAACTTCATTTGCAACACGTTTTCATTATCACATAAGTTTTTAAATTCGGAAAAAAGATTGTCAATTTCCGATGCCTGTACTCTAAATCTAAATTCTTGTGTAATTTGCGTTTCTTTTTGACTTTGATAAACATTTTGAGCTTGTTTATGTAGCTCTTCGATTTTCGCCAAAATATAATCTTTTTTTGCTTTCGCCAATTTAAGTTGTATTTTATCATTCATGTTTACGTAATGCTTATTGCAGTAGCAATATTATCAAAGGGAAACAAATTCACAAGGAATTTAAATATCGAATTTAGTATTGACACCAAATCCGAAACGCTCGCAATCGTAAATAGGTACGCTAGTAATCGTAAATATGTAAATCCGGTTCGATAGGACCAAAAATGGTTTCGCCACAGTGCGAAATGAAACTCAAAAAAAATAATTATTCGAAGGACCAGTCTTATATTATTAACAATAAGACGACGATTCTACAAGATAGAAATATTTAGATCGATTTGGAGTCGTGATACTCTCCCGAGTTAGTTCGATGATTTATGCTCGAACTTTCAAGTACCAAGGGAAGGCGAGTTCGATAAATATCAAATAGCACGTATGAATAAAGAACTAACCTTTTATTCTTATAGATGGTCTTGATCCAGCGCTGGGATCAGGGCGATTCTCTCTTGATGGTGGTGATGGGGTCACAAAATACAGCGAGGTATTCACAACAATTCAATAAAATACAGCGAGGTATTCACAACAATTCAATATATAGAGCGCCCGCGTGAAGAGTCAAATTGCAACTGTTTTTTACTTTTGTTTTCTTTTGTCTTGTATTCGGGCAGTCGGGCGTCGTTCGAAATTCAAAACGTACTACCGATAAGTACCGGCCAAACCACTAATAATATATTAAACTAATAAATATATATAAAATTTTAATATTTAAATATTTCGTTAGATTGGAAACACCCTATAATTTGAAGTAGCCGGCTCCATCCGTTCAAATATTGCGTTGTCATACTTTTTACTGTTTTTTGTTATGTGTAGAGCTTTCAGCAAAATATTGTCAGAGGCTTTTCAAATGGCTCGATTCAAGTTTATAATGAATTGTGGCGATCGTTAACGTGCTAGCGAAAATTTCAAAAGGTGTTTTCCAACCTTTTAGTGATAATATTTTTTTTCAAATCAATAATTTAATAAAGTATGATATTTCGAATTTTTCAAACGTATGCTGAAATTAAGTTTTAAGGCTTAATATATTGACGTGTGTAAAGTGATCTGACTACATTTCGGTCAATTTTGAGATATTTGGTGTAAGTTATCAACTGACCGTTGTCCACAAATATAAACAAACAAAAATATGAATAAAATAAATTACTTATATTATATCGAGAAATAAAATAAAAACACCATTACCCCCTTAAAACACCATCACCCCCACCCCTACCCTTTTGAAACCCAACAACTTGTACACTGTTTTTTTATATATATATATATATATATATATATATATATATATATATATATATATATATATATATATATATATATATATATATATATATATATATATATATATATATATATATATATATATATATATATATATATATATATATATATATATATATATATATATATATATATATATATATATATATATATATATATATTTAGTAATAAATGTTACCCTGAAGAGGGCAACAGGTTGTTGCCGAAACTAGTTGGTTAATAAAAATGTGAGCGGATCAGAACACAAAGTATTTTTATTTCTCGAAATAATATATCAATATGATCCACAAAGTTAATGCTTTCAATATTCAAAACAAAATAAATTACGCCTAGTTTTCATGCGTATCAGACGCTATCTACATCGAATTTTCGAAAAGAACTGAACTCCTAAAACGCTTACTACTTAATTTTTACAAATCGTTAAATTTTAAAACGATTAAATACATTATTTTATCGTGTTTTTTAATGTATAATTCTAGTGTAGAATTTCAGATAAAACCGTTAATTAATAAAAAATAATACGTTGAAAAAATCTTCTAAGCTCTCTCCTCTAAAGTAACAGATTTGCAGATAGAGTACTTTACGTAGGGGCCGTCGATATGTTAAAGTTAAACTTAATTTTCTTGGTTTTTTATTTTATTTATTTATTTGGACTAACAACGGCAACGTATATAAAACAAAACATTAAATGAATATACACTAAACAAGCCAATTATAGTTAACCACAGAAACATAAAGATTAGTACAAAATATTTAGTGTAGATCTAGCAAATGAACACGTATCTATGAGAGAAAATGTGCATGTGTGAAGTGTGTAAGAGGGTGTGTATGTTAGTGTGTGTGTGTGTGCGTGTATATGGGTGATGTTAAACCCAGGTGACATTTAACATAATCAATTAACTTTTTTCTAACTTTTTTCATAACTATAACTTTTTATAACTTTTTTCATTAAACACCGTTTTTGTATTTTGTAGTTTTTCTTCGAAATAAAGAATTATTGAAAAGTAAGGAGTTTAAAAAAAAATACAAAAATATTTTTTCAATATATGTTGAAAAAAGTAAAAAGTTTTAAAATCCTTTACTTATTCTTTTTTTCTATTTCGGATGTTACATTTATCTTTTAATTGACACCTTCTTTTACGCGCGTGACACATAAATTTCAAATTTTAACAGTGTGGTTTTCAATTATGTGATCACTGAAACCAGTCAATGACAGGTGGTAATCCCTTTAAATATCCAGACTTCTATACTTTTCATCATCTATGTTAAGATGACAATATAATATTTATTTAAACAAATTACTGCGAAGCGCAGAATTGATGAAATTACATTGCTTTCATATGATGTATGTAACATCGTTAGTTTTGCATATATTATAATATAATATATAATCATCAAGTTGGCATCGCAACGGTGTGTTGTAGTGCCCTATGCACCAAAAGTTCAGAATAAGACGGCTTATTCAAAATATTACAGGCATGCCAACTGTAGAAAAATCGCTGGAAATTACAGCAATATCCGTTCGAATGTCAAAATAATGAGGAAGTTCGACGCGAGATCGAAATTTGATTGGCTTCGTCAAAGCAGAAATTTCCTGTTTCCGGTTTCTACGAGTACTGTGTGCTTTCTACAAAATTCCTACATTATCAAAAGGAATTTGTTCAAAAAACACAAAAAAATACTTTTTTGTATTTTTATCATTTAACAGTTTATACTGTTTTGTCGTTTCAAACGCATGAGTTGTGTCGGATTGTGGTCCCGTGGTTAGTGTCGCGGACTCTTGAGTCAAAGTTTCTCGGTTCAAACCTAATCTACCACAATTTGATACATATTTATAATAATGAGCCGCTTAGGCTCACAGAAATAGCATAAAATTGAAATATTTGTGTAAATAATAAAAACACAAAAATTTCTCTTTTTTAGATGGGAACTGAATTTATTTTTACTTTTCTTATTGTGTACAAGGTTTGTAGATCATAAAGTAGATTTTTGTTTTTTATTACTGATTAAGTATGTTTTTATTTGAAAAAATGCACACGCATAAGTTATAATGGACACAATGGTGAAGCGATCACTTTATACACAAGTGTATAAAGTGATCGCTTATGCCAGCCAAATGCCAGGTCGCAAGACCTAGGAGGTTTAGACTTCCATATGCGTGATTCATATCAAGTTGAGATACTAAAAAACATATGAAGGATATTATTTTTTAACATCTCAACACAGATGAAGAAGAATATGGAAGTCTAGGCATTTACAAGGCTTATGCCCGTCATAGGCTGGTTTAAGTGATCACTTTACACACGTGTAACATTCACCTATTCTACTCATGATTTACAACCACATTTCTCACATTCTTGGTAGTTTTATATACGTGATAAAAACCACTAAAAAACATATGAAGGATATTATTTTTTAACATCTCAACACAGATGAAGAAGAATATGGAAGTCTTGGCATTTACAAGGCTTATGACCGTCATAGGCTGGTTTAAGTGATCACTTTACACACGTGTAACATTCACCTATTCTACTCATGATTTACAACCACATTTCTCACATTCTTGGTAGTTTTATATACGTGATAAAAACCACTAAAAAACATATGAAGGATATTATTTTTTAACATCTCAACACAGATGAAGAAGAATATGGAAGTCTAGGCATTTACAAGGCTTATGCCCGTCATAGGCTGGTTTAAGTGATCACTTTACACACGTGTAACATTCACCTATTCTACTCATGATTTACAACCACATTTCTCACATTCTTGGTAGTTTTATATACGTGATAAAAACCACTAAAAAACATATGAAGGATATTATTTTTTAACATCTCAACACAGATGAAGAAGAATATGGAAGTCTTGGCATTTGCAAGGCTTATGACCGTCATAGGCTGGTTTAAGTGATCACTTTACACACGTGTAATATTCACCAATTCTACCCATGATTTACAACCACATTTCTCACATTCTTGGAAGTTCTATGTACATGATAAAAACGATGAGAATAGTGCTCAAGAAAAACAGATATAATAATATAGAAAAAATGAGAGAAGAATTCAACTGGTTATCTATAAAAAACAGACTAAAATTAAATATCCTGATATTTATATTTAAAATTCGAAACAGTAAATTACCGAAATATTTTAAGGGTAAAAAAGTGTTAAACAAAGATTTTCATGAATATATTACTAGAAATAAGGATAGAATAAGACTGCCATTGTTGAAAAAAACCGAGTCACAAAATCGTTTAATGTATAAGGGTTTAAAAATGTATGATGAGATGCCTGAATGTATGAAGAATGAAAAGAGTCTGAAAGAATTTAAAAATAAATCTTTTGTTTACTGTAAAAAGAGGAAAAAAAAATTATTAGCGCTAACCCGCTTAGCCCTGATATACTGTATTACTGATATACCCGAAGGGCTATCAGTAATACAGTATATCAGTCATACAGTCATACTATATAGTATTTAACAAAAAAGGCGCTACATCAATTATTTTTAATTATTATTATTATTTTTATGTCCGCCTCCGTAGTGTAATGGTCAGCACGCTCGGCTACCGTTCTGGAGGTCCCGGGTTCGATTCCCAGGGGGGTCAAATAAATATTAGTGATTTTTTCACTGTAATATTTATTCAATATTACCCTGGACTGGTACCTGAAGCGGAGGGCTGATCACCTTTCCTTCATGTGTAAACGATCAAGATAACACTGCGTTTATATGACGCAGTGCCCTATGCACCATTGGGGTGCGGATAAGGGTTTTATTATTTATTTATTATTATTATTATTTTTAATAGTACTTGTAACTATGGAATATACCATACAGGACCTGTGCTTCACTTCGCAGAATAATCGACATACTTCCCAAACACAATGAAGGCATCAGCAAAGCCGCGAGCACTCTCGAATAATGAAAATTATAGAGAATATTGAATTCGTTCCGTTTCGCCGGAAAACGGAGCGGTTAGCGCGCAAATCGGAACTGTTTTAGTCGTACCGGATGTTCTGAAACGGCCTAATAGGGTTTTGTATCGTATTTCACGAAACCGAGGGCATTAGGACGAGAAAACGAAGTCTAAGTACGAATTTCGACCATTAAATGAAATATTTTAAGTATAATAGAAAATTTCTGGGAAAATTTCTCAAAGAAATTGTGAAATTAAACACTTAAAGTTATCTTTACTACGGTCGTTAAAGATTTTGAAGCTTTTGTTGAAAGATACTAAAATAATTATACTACAGATATTTTAAATTGTTGGGTAATATATCCAAAATTAAACACGGTTATTGGATTGAATTCTACTTTTATTTACATATATGTATATGATAATATGTGACGCGTTTCGTCTTATTAAGAATTTTGTGTTTGATGGCAAAATAAAGAAATAGGTAAATGATCAATAGTTAATGTTATGAAAATTCAAAAATAGTTTATCTTTTAATTTTTTCTCACTTTTGTGTATATTAGGTTAAAATGGTTAAAAACAATAAATAAAAATAATATATATATATATATATATATATATATATATATATATATATATATATATATATATATATTTATTTATTTATTTATATTTATATATATATGTTTATATATTTATGTATTTATATATATATTTATAGATATATATATATATATATATATATATATATATATATATATATATATATATATATATATATATATATATATATATATATATACATGTTTAAAAAAATTCTTTAAATAAATGTATACAATTTTTGTTTATAAAATAAATTTTAAAAAAAACGATGTCTTAAAAACGAAATGCGTCACATACTATCATATATATGTAAATAATAGTAGAATTCAATCCAATAATCGTGTTTAATTTTGAATATAAGTATGACCCAACAATTTAATATGGAATTCTACCAACTGTCTGCAGTTACAACAAATACAGATATTTTATTTTATTGTTTCAGCATTCACTTTGTAGTAAAACATGATGATATTACTATCAAAATTACTATCTACTCTCTTATTGCAAACAGCTATGTATCATGGATATATCAGCTATATATCAAACAGTTATGGTATCAAACATTTTGACCAATATCACTAGTCTGTTTTTGGTTAGTTTGAAGATATTTGTTTTTAGCAATAAGCCCGCCATGGTACTTATTTCTTTTCTGTACCTGAGGTTTAAATAAATCAATAAAAATTAAAACTATGGTAACCATATTAAATAATAAAAAAATAATAAAAATCCTTAGAGTGAATAATCAGTGTCTGATTTTCTAACAATATTTTGCTTTGTTATTCGCAGCAGCCTGAAGCTTTTTAAATGAAATTATGCACTTACGTAGATAAACGATAAATTGCTTTGAAAGGAAAGCCAAGGAGGAAGAAGTAATTTGCATAATGCAGCCCTGACTATCCGTAGGGAGTCTACGTGTACGACCCACCAGATGCTTCCGAGCGAGTGCTCTTTTCCAATTACTTTACGAACCCCTTAAACTTGCCTTTCCGACGATTGGACCGCGTTAGGCAGAAAGAGTCCAACCCGATCTATTTATTCACTTATTATTTTCTTGAGGCTTGTCCGCCTCCGTAGTGTAATGGTCGGCTACCGTTCTGGAGGTCCTGGGTTCGATTCCCAAGGGGGGTAAAATAAATATAAGTGATTTTTCACTGTAATATTTATTTAATACCACCCTGGACTGGTACCTGAAGCGGAAGGCTGATCACCTTTCCTTCATGTGTAAGCGATCAAGATAACACTGCGTTTATATGACGCAGTGCCCTATGCACCGTTGGGTGCGGATAAGGGTTTTATTATTATTAGCCAAGCGTACTGACCATTACTAATAGTAATAAAAAATAATAAATTTACATACTTTTTTCGATTTCGAATATTTGGGAAGTATATCATCAAAAATTAAGAAAACACTCTCCGTATCAATTGTCGTTTACTTCGTTTAAAACCACTTTTAAAAGCACTACTTCGTGACTACCGGTTTTGAAATAATCATTCCATCATCAGGTCAAATATAGATTAAAATAAAATCGTCGAAAATTGAAATGGATACAAAAATAGATTTTTGAAATAATTTTGAAATTTCCTTTCAAAATCTTATTTTTGTATAAATAACAGACCGTAACAATTTCATTTTAATCTTCATTTGATCTGATGATGGAATGCGTTTTTTTAAAGTGGTATTAATGAACTAGGGTTTTTTTAAAGTGGTATTATACAAAGTGAACGATGAATGATAAGGAAGCTGTCCCACCGCATGCCCAGATCTGATACAGAAGCATCTAGGCTTCCTGACAAATCTGCTCTTGCAAAGCAATTTTTTTTAAATAAGTTGCGATTTGAAAATGTGAAACAATATAAAAAAACCTTTTAAATGTAAATTCACAGAAAAATCGGGATACAATTTTATATTTTACGAATGATAATGAGAGTATTAGAAAATATACAAAATCATTTACCCGTTATTATTTTTATGTGAGTTAATGCTTTCTTGTTTAACGCTGCACATTTAACCTTTAGTTTCTCGCCGCCTCGTTGTAGACTTGACCCACATTTCGAGGTCATGGCGGTTTGGCCGGACGAACAGGTCGATACCGGCCTAGCTCAGTGCGGGTTATTCATGGCATTGCCTGTGCAGTGGTGAGCGCATTTTATTTGCACATAGATCACGGTTTCAATCACTTCGTATTCAATAAACGGTGCTTATCGCCTGCAGTAAAACCTAGACCTTTCCTAGAGGTCAAACCTAAGACCATGTAATAGCCAGGGGCATGCCTTCCATAAAATACAATAATTTAAAGACTAGAAGTAATGTGTATTTGATTACGCATTTTTATCGATTGTTGCGCGGTATGATCGATAGTCCTGAAATTATTTATTTAAAATTTATCTATTTATTTTAAAACATATTACATACATAAATCATAAATACATATAATATTCCCGATGAGTAATTTATATTTCTCATTTTGGGACATGGGATTAAGGTTTACAAGACTGGAACACAAATAATAAAGTAACAAATTACCCTGGACTGGTACCTGAAGCGGAGGGCTGATCGCCTTTCCTTCATGTGTTTACGATCAAGATAACATTGCGTTTATATGTTGCAGTGCCGTATGCACCATTGGGGTGCGGATAAGGGTTAGAGAGATTTAAGTGGACCATTCACTCTATTCCCAGCATTCACTCTCCTTGTTATATTTTTATCAATCTTTTCATCCCTAGAAAATATGTTTCCCAAATATACAAAATCATCTACCTGTTCCATAATCCTTCCATTTACTACTATTTTAAATACAGATCTACATCCATCTCTTACAAAACTATGATTTTAGATTTGCTACACGTTCATCAAATCACACATGACACACTTTTGTCACCAACGCTTGCAGGTCTTCTCTGCTATCGGTAAGAAGAACAGCATCGTCAGCATACAAAAAGCAGCAGACAGTTAAATGAATCATTTTAGCTCCAATATTCAAACCTTTCAATTCTTTCATGCAAGTATCCTTATTTAGATTTGACAGCCATGGTGACATTACACATACCCGTTTAACACCTTAAGAGATACCAAAAGACATTTACATTTATATCTACAACATTTTGAGTGTGTCCAAATACTTGTTTACAAAATCACGATTATCTCCAATTATTGAAGATAATGAAGTTCTAGTGATTCAAGAACAAGGTTTCTAAATTGGTTCATATATATAGAACGACCAAGAATTTGAGTAGTGTGGTTGTCAATAATGGGTAAAATTGGTGAATGTTACACGTGTGTAAAGTGATCACTTAAACCAGCCTATGACGGCGTCAGCCCCGTAAATACCCAGACTTCCAAATTATTTTTTATCTTTGATGAGATGTCAAAAAATAATACATTTACATATATCGCCAAAAAAATATAATTATAATATTTGAGAACTGCCGAATCAATTTATTAAATTAAAAATATGTGATAAATGTATTAATTTTTTTAAACCCCTTTATGATGTATTTTTTGCCTAAATTTATTATCACTTCAGCGCTTTTCGCCCGCTAAACCTCATGAATTATGTATAAACACACCCTTCAGATTATAAAACCTTATTTTGTACATTTTTCAGACTAAATACCCGCTAACTTCGTAACTGGGCAATATTTTCAGGGCGGAATATAAAATTGGAACAGGAAAAAAAATTAAAGCGCTGACAGCGGCTTCCTGCCGAGTACTGTGAAAATTTAGAAAAATAAATCGTTTACTTTAAACTCCCCTTTATACGATTTTGAAATAACACGGTGTGAAGAAAATAAGAGTAAAGATTTTAATAATTATGATATAACAATGATTAAAGAAAACACTTCGTTTTTTACCACTTGAGTTTTATTATAGACTTTATGTTTCAGAAGTTATTATACAGACCTGAATGATGGAAGTTTAACTTCTGAAACATGTAGTCTATAATAAAAATCAAGTGGTAAAAAACGAAGTGTTTTCTTTAATCATTATGATATAACTCTGTTTTAAAATCACTGTAAATATTTTATTGTAACTTAATTATAATGTTTACCGGTTTCGAAGCTAACCGCTTCTTTTTCAAGATAGATTAATACTTGAAAAAGAAGTGGTTAGCTTCAAAATCGGTAGACATTATAATTTAGATAAAATAAAATATTTATATTGATTTTAAAACAAAGTTTTATTTTATTTACAAAATGGAAAATCACAAAGTCATTGCTTCAAAAAAAAATATTGAATACATTTAACAGTGAGTAACAGTACAGTAAAACCTCCATATGACGGACTAATAGAGGGGGGAGGGCTGATCATCTTAATTGTTAACGATCAAGATAACACTGCGTTTATATAATGCAGTGCCCTATGCACCATCGGGTGCGGATGAGGGTTTGAAGAAGAATTGGGGGAAGGTTGTGTCCGGTAAAACCGAAAGTCCACCATCCAAAAAAAAATTAAAATAAATTGAATAACTATTTTTTTTAAACATGAACACTCTACGAGTATTTAGATATAAATAGGTGAAAGTATGTTTCTGCCAGTGTCAAATGTAATTTATATTTATACAAAATAAAAATAACAATTCATACAAAATTTCATAGTTTAAATGCGTTTAGCTTTATCATTTTAGAAATTAGACAGAAAATCCAAAAATTAGGTTCTGAAAGAAGGGTGGATACTTTGTTTGGGAGTTGGATTCCTGTATATTAAATTTAACATAATAATAATAATAATAAAACCCTTACCGCACCCCAATGGTGCATAGGGCACTGCTTCATATAAACGCAGTGTTATCTCGATCGATTACACATGAAGGAAAGGTGATCAGCCCTCCACTTCAGGTACCAGTCCAGTGTAATATTGAATAAATATTAGAGTGAAAAAATCACTTATATTTATTAAACCCCCCTGGGAATCGAACTCGGGACCTCCAGAACGGTAGGCGAGCGTGCTGACCATTACACTACGGAGGCGGACATTTAACATAAATAAAATAAAATAAATAATAAAAACAAAAAACATTTAATAAAAAAAAATGCTTAAATAAATACGAGTATAACTCAAGTGGTAAAAAACAAGTATTTTCATTTACAATTTCATGTCTTACCACAAAGTCAATGCCGAAACAATAATTAAAATAACTTAATTTTAACCTAACCTAACCTTACTTAAACTACCCCTGCGAATTAGTGACGTGATGTTCAGCTTTTTTATATCCTGAATTAATTTTTGTGTAAATAAAACTATCCCTTATCCCTCCTGTTCCCAACACAGATTTAAAAAAAAACATATTTAATTAGCTAGAAAAAACAAAAATCCACTGAATGATTTATAAACCTTGTACATAATAAACAAGGTAAATAATAAATTCCCATCTAAAAAAAAACATAAAAGCCTATCCCCATTTTTTTTTTATTTAAGTAAAAGTAAGTACTTTTTAAATTCTCAATATTATTAATATCTAAAGCATTTACTTTGTGGTTAGTCATTTTTACTTTTTTTTTTTTAAATGTTAGTAACATAACCGCTCACAGAGATTTTTATGTCTACCGATTTCGAGACGTACCCGTTTCTTCGTCAGGACAACCACTACCACAACATGCAAACAATACTTTTTATACGATGTCGCGTGGAACGCATTTACCGTGTAAATGGAGGGTTCAGTGTATCTGGAATTAAAATATGTACTTATTTTTTATTTACATAACTTGTTTGGTTTTGAAATCCCTTTTAAAATACGATGTAAGGGATGTTTACACGCCTTATTTGATTTTACGATGAGTAAATCAGTTTTCACTAGCTGAAGCGTGGTTCGTGGAGTTTTCAGGGTTCGTAGAATGTATACGTAATTCATCACTCAGTAAGTCCGATGAAACTTCTTCGTTTTGGGTCATTTTTTGTCGGATTTTTCAAACAAACGCAACAGTAACGTATTACAACATTTTGAGTGTGTCCAAATACTTGTTCACAAAATCTGGATTATCTCCAATTATGAGGGTTATTTTTTATATTATTTTCATCTCACCAATAGATGTCTCTAGTGAAGTTGATTGTCCTTGTTACAGGAAGCGCTGATCCAGAGGCTAGGCCCCCGGGCGCACGCCTTCACGATGGAGCTGACGCCCCTCGCGCCCCCCAGCGTGCAGCTCGTCCCGGCCAAGGAGTACCGCGGGGCCCCCATCGGAACGTCCTACGATGTCAGAGCTTACGTCGGTAAGTAAAAATAAAATATTTTTTGACATCTCATCAAAGATGAAGAAGAATATGGAAGTCTGGGCATTTACGGGGCTGACGACCGTCATAGGCTGGTTTAAGTGATCACTTTTCACCAATTCTACCCATCATTGACAACCACACTACTCAAATTCTTGGTTTTTCTATATATATGAACCAATTTTGAAACATTATTCTTGAATCACTAGAACTTCACTAGAGATACTTCACACTTCACTATTGGTGAGATGAAAACAATATGAAAATAACTCTTGTAATTGGAGATAATCCAGATTTTGTGAACAGGTATTTGGACACTCAAAATTTTGTATGGAAGAATAATGTTTTAAATATTGAAAGCATTAAGTTTGTTAATCATATTGATATATTATTATAAGAAAACAACCAACTAGTTTCGGCAACAGCATGTTGCCCTCTTAAGGGTTTAATTTATATATAAAGGCAACATGTTGTTGCCGAAACTAGTTGGTTGTTAGTAAAAATGTGAGGGGATCAAAGAGCAAAGTCTTTTTATTTCTCAAAATAATATAGAAAAAAAATGGTCACTCAAGCCAGCCTATGACAGATCGTAAGTTAACAAAGTTCCGTGTTCTTCTTAATATGTATGTTGAGATGTCAAAATGTAAATATTATACTTATTCATGTATGCTTCTTATGTGGAGCATATGGAGTCCACAAACTGGCTCCAGACTCTTCTGTCGGCTGCTAGCTATCTTGCATCCTTCCAAGAGAAAAATAATAATTTTAATTTTAATTTGTATAATACTTATATTAAATAATAGAAATCTTTTATACAAATAAAATTTAAGAGCATTTTAAAGTTCGAATTTCGTATGTAAGGTTAATTTTTAACAATGCAATGTAGACAACATTGACACATATCGCTTATATTTTTGAAATGCTTAAAAAATGTACTATATCCCAGCAAAAGCGTCATATTTTTAACTTGATATTTGCCTGCTACAGGGCAGAAAGTGTTGTTTTTGCGTTTTGAAGAAAATGTATTGTTTAATTATTTTTTTAAATATACTATATATTTTTCGAATGGAGAAAAAACCTTCAGATTTTACCTAAAAAGATATGTTGCACAGTAAAAAGTTCAATAAGTGGTTTGTTATTTATTTTTTATATTTTATTATATTTTTAAACATTAAAAACGATCTCCTGAAAAAGTTTTTTTTTATAAATGACGTTGTTGAAAGGAGTGAGGGATATGTGATAATCCAGTTTCGCTTCCAAATAAACCAATTATTTTTTGTAACGTTAACTTCCTTTAAATATGAATCAATTCTGGTTTAAAAATACCGAAATCATTAAAATTAAAAGTACGGAAGTAAAGATACATCTAAGTACTGTAAAATATATATTTTTAATGAGTTTTTTTTTCAATCATATACCTTAAACTGTTTCTTTTCTCATTGCTAAATGACAAATATTTTTGGTGTAGAAAAATACATATTTTAAAAATGTTACAGGAAGTATTCAACTTCCTCAATTATAATATTTATATAAATATATATGTATATGTTTATAACGTATAAGTATCTTTTTCCAATTATAAAAATAAAATGATAAGATTTTTTTCGCAGACAGATCTTTATAAAAAAAATATACAAATAAAACATCCCTGGTAGAGATAATTACGTTCAAATATCAATTATTTTTCGAAATTACATCTAG
Organism: Brachycentrus maculatus; assembly: GCF_059751285.1. Classification (NCBI taxonomy): domain Eukaryota; kingdom Metazoa; phylum Arthropoda; class Insecta; order Trichoptera; family Brachycentridae; genus Brachycentrus; species Brachycentrus maculatus. Next base: position 1,026,495 of record NW_028280953.1, read on the forward strand.
TATTCTTCAGGGCTCTTTTTACGTTTGAAGATCGTCGCACAAAAAGGAATTGAAAAAAAGATGTTTTGCATATTTTTTAGCTTTTATTTGTCTTTCAAGGTGTCTTGAAGGAATCTTACGAAATCAATGTCTTGGAATATAATGGAATTTATTTGATTGTAAAACAGATTTTTTTGACATCTCATCAAAGACGGGGCTGACGACAGTCATAGGCTAGTATAAGTGATCACTTTACACACGTGTAACGTTTACCAATTTTACCCATTATTCACAACCACACTATTCAAATTCTTGGAAGTTCTATATATATGAACCAATTTCGAAACTTTGTTTTTGTATCATAAGAACTTCACTAGAGAGATCTATTGTTGAGATGAAAAAAAGATTTTTTTATTGAGCAGAAAATCTTTTATTAGTATGTGAGATCCGAATCCTGGATTATAATCACATACATGGGAAACGCCAGAAAATATAATTTTTCATTTATATTATTTTAGCTTATAATTTGACCAGTAAATTTATTTCCTTCAGACTTCCATATGCTTCATCATCTTTGATGAGATGTCAAAAAATAATACGAATATCTCCTATAATTAAAGTCCAGGTGTAATTATCACATTGAAAAACCTTAAAACATAAATTATTTTTATATCTCCTGTATGTTATGTTTATTATCTAATCATTAAAAAAAATATATATATTAAAAATTAAAAAAATATATATAAACTTTGTATTACCATGTTAGTATTCGGCTCAACACAGGCCATGCCTAAAGAGCCGTAATACGTATAATAAATGTGTATATGAAATGAATATGTATATTGAATGTATCTATGTATTATGAAAATAAATAAATAAATAAATAATAAATAAATAATTGGATATAATCCAGATTTTGTGAACAAGTATTTGGACACATTCAAATTCAAATATATCATCATATTTGAATTTGAATGTGTCCAAATACTTGTATATCATCAAATTCAAATATACAATATATATATATATATATATATATATATATATATATATATATATATATATATATATATATATATATATATATATATATATATATATATATATATATATATATATATATATATATATATATATATATATATATATATATATATATATATATATATATATATATATATATATATATATATATATATATATATATATATATATATATATATATATATATATATATATATATATATATATATATATATATTGTAAACTATTTCTCAAGCGCGATATTTTCTTTGGCAAATGTACGTATGATCCATCAGGATTATCCATCAATCTCAATATCACTCTATACTAACTGACAGGTTGACAAATTACAAATACCTTCTAGAACACCCTAGTTTAGTAACTTATCGAGGAGGATCCCTTCGAAAATAAGGGATGAAAGTTTTTGCACTTAAAGTAATGTTCGATGTTTCAATCATATCATATTTGTATTTGTATATATATTACTTTATATTTTTATATAAATATATAAATACAGGGTGTCCCATAATCCAACGTATCCCTTTTAAGGGATGTTAGGCCAGCTTATTTCTCAACAAAAAATGAAAATATGACCTCAGTGAAAGTGCCTTAGTTTTCCAGATATTTCCACTTTTATGAATTTCCCGAACATCTACACGTTTGATCCGTTTTTTGAGTGCCACTTTTTCAATTTTTCATATTTTTGGATTTTTATTTGTGTTTCACAATAACAACTTGAAGTTGTAAAACGTTCTTCAAAAACTTCGCCTCTTCTACATTCATGCACCTCTTCTACATTCATGCACCTCTTCATACATTTTCTATTCAAACTCTTATCCGTACCGCAATGGTGCATAGGGCACTGCATTATATAAACACAGTGTTATCTTGATCAGTGTTAAACACGAAGGAAAGGTGATCAGCCCTCCGCTTCAGGTACCAGTCCAGGGTAATGTTGAATAAATATTACAGTGAAAAAATCACTAATATTCATTTGACTCCCCCTGGGAATCGAACCCGGGACCTCTAGAACGGTAGCCGAGCGTGCTGACCACTACGGAGGCGAACTTCATACATAGCCACCGATTATTTAGACTTCTTGACTGACCGCTTTCAAGTATTTGACATACCTGATCATGCCATTTTTTTTTTAATATGGGATTAATGTAATATTTAAAAAAAAACCTTTTTCATATTCTTCATTAAGGTTTCCATATTCTTCTTCATCTGTAAATGTCTTAAAAATTTTGAATCTTACGCTTAGTTTATTCGTTCAGTTTATTCTAATTTATTAGTAAATAAACTAAATGTTATAAATAACGTTTAGTTTATTCTAATTTATATGAATCCTCGGCCTAACACAGAGGATTCATATAAATTAGAATAATTATAAATACCTTTTCTGTTATGAATCCCTGAAAGTCTAGCTGTATTCACAAAACGTGATATTTCCAACCACTTGTCCGTGGGGAAATCAATTCCTCTTTTGTGGGCAGGAATCAAGGCGAGTCCCCTTAAATAAAGTAATTCATATATTTTATTCAGCGCACGAAGCACTTTTAGCATGATTGCAGCGGTACGGGAGACGGTAATCTGGCTAAACTAGCTAAAAAAAAACTAACCATCACGCCAAGTAAAATTTAGATAATTTTGCGTGGTCAGGTATAGGAAGGTTTTTAACTAGGCTTTATTTAAATATTTAGAGAATTGGAGAGTAATTCTTCAATGTATAATATATGTAAGGATAATTTAAGCATATTTATGTTTTGAATATTGAAAGCATTAACTTTGTGAATCATATAGATATATTATTTTGAGAAATAAAAAGACTTTGTTTTTTTATCCACTCACATTTTTATTAACCAACTAGCTTCGGCAACAACCTGTTGCCCTCTTCAGGGTTTAATTTATGACTTATAAACCTACTTTAATTTATGAGTCATAAATTAAATCCTGAAGAGGGCAACAGGTTGTTGCCGAAGCTAGTTGGTTATTAAAAATGTGATTGGATCAAAAAACAAAGTCTTTTTATTGCTCAAAATAATATAAGCATATTTATTTTAAATTTATTTCTTTCTTTAATTAGCTTATATAACACTAATATAAACTATTATTTACACTTAATTAACGTCATATATAAATATATATTCACATCTTTTTACAGTAAACGAAACACCTTCTTTTCTTTTCAACTCACCAATAGATGTCTCTAGTGAAGTTCAAGTGATTCATTAACAATGTTTCAAAATTGGTTCATATATATATAATAATGTAACATTCACCAATTCTACTCATAATAATGAGTAGAATTGGTGAATGTTACACGTGTGTAAAGTGATCACTTAAACCAACCCATGACGGTCGTCAGCAACAACGACCATGACGGTCGTCAGCCCCGTAAATGCCCAGACTTATTCACATTCTTCTTCATCTTTGATGAGATGTTAAATTGCAAAATATATATATATATATATATATATATATATATATATATATATATATATATATATATATATATATATATATATATATATATATAATAAACCCTTATCTGTACCCTAATGGAGAATAGGGCACTGCGTGATATAAACGTAGTGTTATCTTGATCGTTAACACATGAAGAAAAGGTGATCAGCCCTCCACTTCAGGTACCAGTCCAGGGTAATATTGAATGAATATTACAGCGAAAAAATTACCTATATTTATTCGATATCCCCTGGGAATCGAGCCCGGGACCTCCAGAACGGTAGCCGAGCGTGCTGACCATTACACTACGGAGACGGATGCAAAATAATATTAATTATAAAATAAATCCTACCCCTAATTATCACCCCCTGTCATATTTGATAGCAATCTCAAAAAAGCTGAATGCGGGTCCCAAAATTGATAATTACAAACAAGGTACATATTATGAAAAAGTTTAATAAGGGGTCACGGAGGAATTTTCAACAATAGAGATCCTTTGAAGAAAACATTTACAAATTGAACCAGGATATTCTAAGCGTATATTTTGCGGCCTGTATAAAGTAGTTTAATATGGGTATACATGAAAAGAATTCCTTTACATGGTAAACTTTTCCTATATTACAAAAGTTGTTATCTTTCGGGCTTTGTGTTCGCATATTTATGTGTTTTTGTATTTTGAAAACGCTCAAGAATACTAATTTTGTTTATGTACGTATGTATCATGTAAATTTATACATCAGAATAACGCAGACTTCGATTTACGAATCTCTCCAGTTACGACACACAATGATTTATTATTTAATAAATTATTCTTAGAATTTACGTTTTTTTTTATTTCTAAATAATTTTCTAAACAATTCAAAATTTGGCCTTCATGTGGTACAAGATGTAATCATTTTAATTTATGAGAGTGGAATGAGTGATTTGTATCTATTATGTGATTTGCAATCCCGAAAAATAATTACTAACAAGACCGCTACGATGTTCTTTAGAAAATTTAGAATCCCAAAAAAACCTTAATTCTAATAATATTTTTTTAAATAATATAGTGTTTCAAAATTCTTCACCTTTGCTTTCCATTTTTCCTTTGTTTTTAAACTCCGCCCCTTGACTAACCCCCTCTCTCAACTAATTTACCCCTGTCCTTATTTATAGAACAATTTTTTATTATATATTTTAGTTATTATTTAGACCTGACGAAGGAAATTTAGCTTCCGAAACAAGTGTTTCCTTAATCATTTTAACATGTCTTAACATAAAGTAAATGCCAGACAATAAATAAAATATATATAGTTGTTATTTTATTCTATTTAATTATGCTGTGGAACCTCAAGTTACGGTATGATTTTTTTCGTAAGACATTTCGCAACTCGGGGCATCATTACCCGAGGTTTTCCTGTATCATAAACTTTTATATCAATGTGCCCCATACTGGTGACTTCATAAATAACAGGATTTGCAAAGTTTTATTGAATAAATTTGCAGTTTGTCATTCTTGGTAGAATGGCCGTATGAAGAGATGTAATATGTTTCGCAGCACATTCATCTCGTGGTTCGCGACGATTTCAGTTACAGCAAACATGAGCCAACATGCCATCAATCCTTGTTACAGCATAACTCAGTAATCGGTCTTTATTAGGACCGCCGAAAAATACAAGGTTCACCCCAACGAACGGCCCCAAAAAGGATCACTTAAATTTAAGTCTTGTACTGACAATTCATGGTGGAATTGCGTTTTATATGATAAAATAACAACTTTAAATGGACCATCACTAGTCTGATGTTGTCAGTAACGACAAAACCCGGTCACTAATCAAATAAAATATACTATACACTGATAATATAGCTTTATTAAATAACACAAATTTGTTTTAACCGCTTTTTTTGTGCACTTTTTCCAATCGGTTTCAACAAGAACCTTGTCATAATCAGAGTTTATGTGCTGTTTCAAAAACATTGAAACACTCGTAGTTAGGTTATCGGTAATTACCCTTCCCTTACGATGCCAAAAACTTCCACGCACTCCGTACACCATATGAAAATAAAATGATAATATAGCCCAAGAAATGATAATATATCTCTCAACAGCGCCGCAACGGTCCTGATCCCCTTCCAATCTCGTATATTCCTTACCTTTCAATAACTCTTTACTTTTTAAAACCATGTATTTATTTCGAAAAAAACTTATTTTTTAATACAAAAACAGTGTTTAAGCAAAAAATGCAGTTACCTTAAAGGTTACCTCGGCTGTCCAAATTTTAAACACAGTAAAGGACATTTTTTGTAGTAGAATCTACTTCGTCCAAAAATGCAAAATAAAGCATACTACAAAAAATGCCCCTTACTGTGTTTTGAGTTTGGACAACTGACCTGGGTTTAGAAAAAAATAAGTTGCGATTTATCGTATTTGGGCCTTAAAACCCTCCTTTTCATTCATCGTTCACTTTATGTAATACCACTTAATAAATATTATGTAATTCTCAACATTATTAATATTTAAAGCATTTACTTTGTGGTTAGTCATTTTTACCTATTTATTTTTTTTTCAAAAATGTTAGTCATATTAGTGTATAACCACTCACCGCGATTTTTATGTCTACCGGTTTCGAGACGTACCCGTCTCTTCGTCAGGACAATCACTACCACAGCATGCAAACAATACCCCTACAATAACGTCATAAATCAAAAATCGACAATTTTCAGTTGTGCCTGTTTTTGGAATGCCCAGAAAATGTACTATATCCCAGCAAAAGCAGCATATTTTTAACTTAATATTTACCCGCTACAGGGCAGAAAGTGTTGTTTTTGCATTTTGAAGGAAAAGTATTGTTTAAATATTTTTTTTTTAATGTACTAATTATTTTTCAAATGGAGAAAAAACCTTCAGGTTTTACCTAAAAAGATCTGTTGCATATGAAACTAGTAAGTGGCTTAATACTTATTTTTAATACATTGTATTATATTTCTAAACTTTAAAAACGTTCTCCTGAAAAATCAAATTTTTTGATTTATGACGTTCTTGAAAGGAGTGAGCGATATGTATTATGTATTATCTGGCCCAAAACTCGGACACGAATTACATTAATTAACACTCTCCTTATCATTCATCGTTCACTTTGTGTAATACTACTTTAAAATATTGCGTATTACAGAAAGTGAACGATGAATGATAAGGGGAGTGTTGATGTAATTCGTGCTCAAGTTTTGGGCCACCGCAAATGAACTCGGGGTCGGATAAACCATAAACCTCAGCAGACATCCCTTAATAGGTATTCCGTTGACGAAACTGCCCCATTTATTAATCATTCCGACACACTGATTAGATTGTCGCGTCCGGCAAGACATCTGTCGCAGCTGTCTGACGAGCACAGTGTGAACGACCCCTAAATTAGCAATTACATGAAGGATAAATTCTGGGTTTACTGGCAAAAAACGTTAACTCGAAAATATGAAATATTGACTTAACTCTTTCAATACTGTAGGGATATATCGTAGTCATACAGGAGAAAGTGACCAAGTGCATTGTTTAACAAAAACGTGATCATTGACTATTTTCTATCTTACTAGCTTAATATTGCCCTGAAAAAAATCCAAAGGATTTTAAACATAGAAGTATAATATATTGACTTAGTAAAAATGACTAACTGCATTGATATTTATTTTCTTGCCAAGAAAAAGTGACTTTTTGACAAGAAAGTGATGGCCCTCCTGAACATTTTACGTTTTGGTAGTTCGTCACTTTCTCCTGTACGACCACGATATTGTCCCAGAGAATTTCCAATAATTACTAATATAATTTAAATGCTTACAAATGCATTGGGATCTGGGATTTTGGTACTGTGCGGTCATAGGCTAAATAAAAAAGAAATGTTGAATTGCAATGATGTTCTTCTTTTATATTTTTTTCTTTTTAGTGCAACATATATTTTATATGTTCCACTATTTTACTATCATAAAATACTGTTCGGACACAAACGAGCAATTATTGGGACAATATCGCTCATTCCTTTCAAGAAAGTCATAAATCAAAAATCGTCAATTTTCAGTTGTGGGTGTTTTCGGAATGCCCAGAAAATGTACTATATCCCAGAAAAAGAGGCATGTTTTTAACTTAATATTTACCCGCTACAGGGCAAAAAGTGTTGTTTTGTATTTTGAAGAAAAGGTATTGTTTAATTATTTTTTTTAATATGCTAAATATGATTCAAATAGAGAAAAAACGTTCAGGTTTTACCTAAAAAGATATGTTGCCCAGCAAAAAGTTCAATAAGTGGCTTGATATTTATTTTTAATACATTATATTGTATTTTTAAACTTTAAAAACGTTCTGAAAAATCAAGTTTTTTTATTTATGACGTTCTTGAAAGGAGTGAGCGATATGTCCCAATTATTATTTAGCAATAATGGAAATAATGAAAAATGGAATGTTACGATTACCTTTTTTTTGTTATTCATTATTGTAAGTGTATTTATGTTAAATAGTATTAATAAAAAAGTGGTTAAAATTAAGTTATTTAATTTTATAAAGTTTGTAAAATGTGTCACAAAGTATCTGCGGAAAACGTTCAGGAAATAAAATTTTATAATTCCATATAAATTAACGAAAAAAATTAAAACACAAAGTAATCCTGGAAATATATTAGATAAAAGTAGCATATATAAATCAAACGACTGTGGAAGTTCGTATATTGGTATGACTTCCAGAAAATTCAAAACAAGAATCAGGGAACATGAATTATGTTTGAGAAATAATAATTTTTCGGAATTCGCTAACCATTTAATAGATAATGATCACAAATTTAACCACAATAACGTAGAAATCCTAAAAATACTTAATACAAAAAGCCATAAACTGCAACATATTGAAACAATAGAAATTCATAAAAATATAAATTACAATCAACCCATAATTAACAACAAGACAATTATTAAAGCCTCCCCCCTATTGTCTATGTTCCCACTGATAAGAAATAAAAATTAAAAATTAAAATAAAATTTTAATAAATAAATAAAATAAGAAACAGGTACTACCCCCTCTTCAACCTTCAACGTCCCAAGGACCCAACTCTAAAATTTAGAATTAGCTTCACATACGGTGTTTGAAAATGACGCGGAATGCATCGAAACACGTGCAACAGTAGATTTTAAGAAATAGTGCTTATTTACCTTAGGAAGTAGTACTTATAAAACATTAATTAAAAATGGATAGATTCTACCAAAGAGTGACTGCCGAATCAATTAATGAAATTAAATTATTCTCATATTATTTTTTGACATCTCATCAAAGATGAAGAAGAATATGGAAGTCTGGGCATTTACGGGGCTGACGGCCGTCATAGGCTAGTAAGTGATCACTTTACACACGTGTAACATTCACCAATTCTACCCATTATTGACAACCACACTACTCAAATTCTTGGAAGTTCTATATACATATATGAACCAATTTTGAAACATTGTTCTTGAATCACTAGAAGTTCACTAGAGACATCTATTGGTGAGATGAAAAGAAGCTTTTTAATGAGCAGAAACTCTTTATTAGTATGTGAGGTCCAGACTTCCACATTATTCTTCATCTTTGATGATATCTCAAAAAATAATATGAAAATAACTCCTGTAATTGGAGATAATCCACATTTTGTAAACAAGTATTTGGACACACTCAAAATGTTGTAATAAATTATTCTCTTTATGTAAGTTCATTTATTGATAAAAATCTTACTAGTAATAATTTCATTCATGATTTTCATAATTTTTCATGAATTTCATTCAGACTCCAATATAGTTTATATGTTTTTTTTCAGCGGAAGCGACTGAAGCCAAGTTGGAGAAAAGGACCACTGTCCGGATGGGAGTCAGAGTGGTCCAAGGAGGTAGCGGACCAACTCACCCTGACCCTACTTCAACTCTCTCTGCCCATCCCGCGAGGGAGTCAAGGTTGCTCAGGTATTAAATATAAATTCAGGTACCAGTCCAGGGTAATATTGAATAAATATTAGAGTGAAAAAATCACTTATAGTCATTTGACCGCCCCTGGGAATCGAACCCGGGACCTCCAGAACGGCAGCCGAGCGTGCTGACCATTACACTACGGAGGCAGACATATATTTCATATCATAGGTACATGTGGCATATCTATATTTCTTTTTAATTGTGACAGTAACTAAAGCGTTTCCACTGATACATTGAAAATAAGAAATATCTCCTACCCCCTCTTCATCCTTCAACGTCCCAAGGGTACATGTCTCAAATTTAGACTTAGCTCCACATACGGTGTTTGAAAATGATGTGGAATGCATCGAAGCACGTGTCACAATAGATTTTAAGAAATGGTGGTATTTACCTAGTAAAATTTTAATTAAAAAATTACAATACAATTGAAAAAAAATAAAGCCACTTGAGATCTACCTAAGCTACGTTCCCGTTTTGAATATTGTTTAGTAGATAGTGTTTTAGTATTTATCTGTTTTGATCAAGAAGCGGTTAGCTTCAAAACCGGTAGACATAATAATTAAGTTATAATAAAATATTTATAGTGATTTTAAAACAAAGTTACATTTTAATTATAAAATGGAGAATCACAAAGTTAGTGCTTCAAATATAAATTATATTTAATTATGAAAAATATCGTTTACCACATAACGGTCAAATAACTCATTTTAACATGTTGCAGGCTGTCTCCGAAGAACTTCAAGGGCTCTACATCTCCTGGCCGGAGACCAAGCACACAACTCAGACCCCCAGTTCTACCAGAAGAGACTGACTCTCTGCAAGAAACATGCTTGTCTGAAGGTATAAATACCTAATTTTACCAGTATTTACTGAACCAAAGATGTTACAGATAATAATTTGAAGCCTTACAGCGTAAACTAAACTGGCAGTACACAGCAAAGTCCTGTTTCCAACTCTAATACATGGAACAAACATAAGAGTTGATGCGTAAATGCCCAGACTTCCATATTTTTCTTCATCTTTGATGAGATGTCAAAAAATAAGAAGGGTTGAGCTAGTCTCAAGCCCTAGGGCTTCGTTGTGTACTGCCAGTTAACTTTTAATGTACCATTCACTTTGTTGTTAGCATTCACTCTGCAATATCTTTATTAACCTTTCTATCCCTAGAAAACATACTTCCCCGTTACACAGTTCCAATATTTACCTATTAACTACATTTTCAAAAAACCATGACTCTAAATTTGTTGACATTCATCAGCAAATCACTTTCCTTACACACATTATATACCCTTGTCACCAACGCCTGCAGGTTTTCTCTACTATCAGCAAGAAGCACAGCATCGTGAGCATACAAAAGGCAATAGACCGTCAAATTGATCATTTAAACCCCGACTTTTAAAAAACCTTTCAGTTCTTTTATGCAATTATACATGTATAGATTAAACAGCTCAGGTGACATTACACATCTCTGTTTAACACCTTTAGAGATGTTAAACTAGGATGAAAATGAACCACTTACCCCAATGCATGCAGTGCTATCCTCGTACAAGGATGCAATACCTTGGATAAGTTTACTGCTCACTCCATACTCAGATAACACCTTCTATTGTTTCGTTCTATCAACTCGGTCGTACGCTTTCTGCAAATCCGCAAATGCACAGAAAAGCTTTTGGTTTTTGCCTAAAAACTTTTCTGTTACATTGCGCAAAGCAAAAATTTGATCCATACATCCTCTTCCATTCATAAATTCACTCTGAACGTTTAAAACTAAAATCTATAAATAATGTTTTAATTGTATGATTGATTTCAGGGCATGGAGGAAGCCAGAATCTATTGAATATACTGCCACCTCCACCTCATGCAACGGTAGAAAAACCTTTTCTACTTTCTGAAGGAAGGTTGGTTCAATATAAATGTTACATTAATTTATCAACCCTGAAATATACGAGAATCCCTCATTCATTCATTCAAGGGATTCATTCCAAGGGATGGATTTATGGGAATTTTTTTTTTTTAATGATTCTACGGTCTATAGGTTACACACAACTTATGACCTAGTACTGTCTAGCTAAAGTGATCACATACCCTGTCCGAAGTTCACTACCTATTTTTGAGCATCCATATTGCATTTGAAAGTTGTATATATACAGTATTTTAACAATCGCATTTTAGTTGACACTGACCAACAGAACTGCCATCTGTCGAAAGGTTTGTGCACTAAATAGCTTTTCCCACTTGACCATAGGTGAGATTTTTTCGAATTTATATGTGTCGCCTACTTGAAAAATCCGCCAGATCCATGTAAGTCGATTTTACAAAAAATGCAAAATTCTCCGGTAACATTTATGTTCAAAAGAAATGTCTTTAATTAGATAAAATGTTATACTGATTGGCCGATATGGGTCAGAAGGCAAGTTCCATGAATATAGCGGAATTTGAAATACAACGCTGTTTTTAAGTATTTTTTGGCAGGGTTTTCAAATATATAAATATTTTAAATAATAAAAACCATAATGGGCATTCCGATAATGTATTCATTTTAAAATTCGATCTGGTGGATTTTGAAAGTAGGCGACACATATATTGAGTGATTATTGAATGATACATACAAATCTTCTTTGAGCCTCATCTGCTCCCAACAGTGTGAACATATCCCATATTTGAATCATCTTCTAAGAATCCTCGCTTTATTTATATTCATGAATTGATTCATATTCATAGATGTATTTCATTCTAGGGTAACTTTAGACGCTTCACTTGATAAAGCAGTCTATTCTCACGGAGAACCAATCAATGTTAACGTCACTATCAGTAACAGGTCACACAAAACAGTACGAAGAGTCAAGGTAAGAAAAGCAAAGAAAATCCATTCAATATTACCGTCAGATTTCCATTCTAAATTCTAACTTATGAGTAATAAATGCAAACTTTTATAACATCACACTCATCGTTCACTTTGTGTAATACTACTTAAAAAGTATTTTTTGAATGGCTGGTTGCTGTCCACTCAGCTGACTACCAATGTACTACTACTACTACTACTACCATCACGCCGTTTCCCCGCAGGGGTAGGCAGAGAGGATGGAACGCCATACTCTTCTGTCCTGACATACACTCCTCGCCTCCTTCACATCCATACATCTAGACATGCATGCCCTCCGATTACGCAGACTTTTGACACCGCCAGATTTTAGGTTCTGATTGATCTGATCGTGCCAAGTCTTTTTCAGTCGTCCACGTTCTGTTTTCCATCTCACATTCGCCACATATATTTTCTTAATCATTCTCTCGCTATCTACCATTGGTATGGACTACCAATGTGACTCATATAGTGATGTATCTATGTTTGTTTTCCATTATCATGAATCGCATAAAAATATGCTTACATTCTGTCTTATACCATGTTAGATGTGTTCCAATATAGCTAGATTACTTAGACCCTCACTTCGGGCATCAAAAAGGCAAACATGTACTTGTATAACTTTCTGCATTTTACTGAATTGAATTTACCAGCTTTATGTTAAGGAAAATAAAGCTTGCGATCCCATATTTGAGTGTTGTGTGAATATTGTTTTGAAACAGCTTTAAACAGCTCTTTTTTGGTGCGTTTGCTGCTTTTCTCGATGCGTTGCTGTTTTTGATCGACTGTAAAGAAACCTAGAACCCACTTCAAACAGAGCTTTCTCGTGGACATTTTTTGTTGCATTATGTTAAATATATTGCTGTCTAATATTTGATATGGTGTCAACTATCCTAAGCCACTTCCATTTGCAATTGGCCGTGATTAAAATGTAGACTGTTTGCCGTCTTACAAATTTATGGAGTGATGGATTATTTCTAACCTAATACAATTTCAAATGTTCAAAACACATTCCACCAACATCTCACAACTAGAAATGTATCTTCTTCTTCTACTTCTTCTGCTTGATGTAGGCCTCGTGGCCTGTTTTTAAAAGAGATTAGCATCCTGCGATATTGATACCCAGCTGTCAATCTGTCTCTTTAAAAAAATTGTGCCACGATGAATATAAAGATGTATTTTGTTTTTGATTCTTCATTTTTTATATCTCTTTTTATACTTTTTAGGTGTTTGTAGTCCAACATGTGGATGTTTGCATGTTCTCAAATGGAAAATTTAAGAACGTAGTTGCCATCACCACATCGAAGGACGAATGTCCTGTCAATCCTGGGGATAATGTCACCACATGCTACACACTGCGACCTGCAAGAGGTAAATATATAACTAACTTAATGATAATTATGTCTCTTCCTCTCAGGCAGAGATAAGAGAACTCTACATCACTCTGTCTTTGCAGACATACCTCTTCCATATTCATGCTTCCCTAATACATACTCCTGACTGCATTCAGTCTACTTTCATCTTTTTTTGGCAACTCTATGCTTCACTTCTATACATTAGACTTGGTAACAGGACTCCATTGTATATAGCCAAGAAACATACTTGTCTGAAGACATAAACAACCAAATGTTACCACCATTTTCCAACCAAATATGTTATATTGAACTAATTTTGGTAGAGATGTAAGATGGTAGATATTGAACCATTTACCAAACCAAGGACGCTAAAGACAATAATATTTTCTCTTTTAAATAAGCTAAGCTTTCGCTGATAGGTTTTTATTGGCTTAAACCATCCGAACCTTTATCATACATTCGTCTTAGTATTTGTATTTCAACTGCATTTCACAACTCTATGCTTAGCTTTCTTTCACTCCTTCCTTTTACAACTCTGTGCTTAGTTTCCATAGAAAAGTTATGGATTTTGAGTTAGTAAATTATTTCTCTTTTTTCAGGAACAACTAAAAACTGGATAGCGTTAGAAGATTCATACGCCAAAACTGGAGCAAGCCTTGCCTCAACAGTTCTCTGTAACGCCTCCAACACAGACGACAGAAACGTCTTTGCCATTTACGTATCTTACTACGTCAAAGTCAAACTTAGCGTCAGCGCGATGGGCGGAGAACTATCACTTAAACTCCCATTCACCCTGCAACACTCCTGCAGAGACGAGGAGCCGATGTCCCCAAACGCCAACATCCATTCGGAACTCATAAGCGCCGACATCATAACAGAATGCCGCGAGGACAGTGAAGAAAACTCCAACAAACAGGCCACACCGCTTATCAAAAGCTTCCACAAAGACGCCAGTCCCAAAACGGAACCGGATGAAGTAGAATTAGGAAGAATCACTCCAGGAGATGATTCAATTGCAGGGGGAAAGATCGTAGTCAGCGTGGAAGACCACCCTCCACCCAGTGAAGAGTCACACAGAAGAAAACTGGAACGCAATGTCTGTCAAGAGAAATGCGACATATCTGCGAAGAAAACCCACGCCGATGAAGATCTGAACCTGATCACGAACTACGACTGCGGAAACACATGATCCAAAGAGATCATATCCGATATCCCTGACACAGAAGACGATATAGTCATATGTAATAAGTACACAGAAACCTGCGGCACTGATATTAAAGTAGATAAATGCAAGCCCATCACTAAGAAGGATATTGTAGCCAGGCTGACTGGTAAGAATAATGATAAGGTCACAAGCGTTATGAAAATCACAACTGAGGATATTGAGCACAATAATTTCACGTCTAATATAAGAAAGGTAGTGTGTTGCTTAAACGCAAGCGGAAGGAGGTGTTCGTAAGCTGCTAGTGGCGGATCTAAATGTAAAGTGTGGCTGGCAAAACCCCCGAGTTTATACTTTTAACAGCTGCTTTTGATCATAAAACGAAATTGAGGATATGTAATGATAAAACTGTTTATATGTTTATATAATAATCGTTTATATTGACATATCAACATAGTTGAAGAAGAATATGGAAGTCTGGGTATTTACAGGACTTACAACATGCCATAAGCTTGTTTAAGCGATCCCTCTACAACTTGACTATTCTACACATGACTTGTCAGTCATGACCACAATACTCAAATTTTTGGAACGCCTAGATATATGGTATGATCAATCTCATGACGCATTACATATAAGTTCATAAAAGCCATTTACTTTGGATCATCAAAGCTTTTATTTAGCAGAGACCCTTTTACTTGTTTGCAAGATATCATAGGCTTATTTTTACATACTGGGAAACGCCTATAAACATGATTTTCAATTGTAATTAGCTTGTAATTTGACCAGTTATTTTAATTCACAACATTATGTTTGTCCAAATATAATTATTCACAAATGTGGGTTTTCTCCACTTTCTAGGAGTTTTTTTTACTTTTTTTTGACATCTCAATATAGATAGAGAAGAATATGGATGTCTGGAGTTCAACACTAGCGCCAGTTCCAAGTTTTAATAATAAAGATCCGCCACTTTATCAGCGCGATTATGTATATTTTTTTTATATGTATATCATGGAATCACGGGTGAGATTATTGAGAATTTGATTATCACTGTCTGAGTAGATAGAAAATACTAATTTAATAATTTATTAAATATTAATTATGCTTGCTTTCACACGTGTCACATACTAGTAGTTGAGCCAATTATATCGTATGTAGAATTTTGTGATCATAATGACGATAACACCAGTAAATTGTGGTGCATTGTATGTATTAAATGTTAAATCTGATTTTTTGAGTCTACTAAGTTGTATTTTATTGTTGAAAAAACACATAAAAATCAATTTTGTGACATTTTTAAAGGAATGTGTGTTTTTTCATCAATAAAATACAATTAAGTTGACTAAAAAAATCAGCGTTTGTATTTAACATTTAATACATAAATTAAAACGGCGTTCTACAAATTAAACGCCAAATCTATAAATAAATAAATTGTGGTGTATTCGTCTTCATATCAGAATCAACTTTTCTCCAAAATATTATCAAATTTTGTAATTCTTACTATTTTTTCAATCAATTTTCTTCTTCGTGGGTTACAATCTTTGTGATGATTGGTTTGTTTCTTGCATGGCCAGTCTCTACCCTTCTCTATCTTCAACTTGGCGTACCCACTACAGCGCATGTTGGAGATAATTTGGTCCATATAGGTTACGCGGGTCGTCCTTTTTAGTTTGTGCCTTCGCACATGCCTTCCGCAATCGTACAAAGCAGGCCTGGGTGTCTTATATTATGGCCTATCCATTTGGCTACTTTATTAAGTAAGCATCTAGACTCCCCAGCCCTGCTTGATACCCCGTTGTTCTTTACATGTTCCGACCGATGAATCTCCAACATGTGCCTGTAGCACCACATCTCAAACGCCTCCAGCCACCCCCGTTCTACATGGTTTTACAAGGAGTTTTTTGAGTTGGTTTCCTCCCAGCAATGAGCAAATAAATGCTGAGAAGTTCCTGATTGGCCCACACTAGATTATCCCTCCTGTTCCCAACACAGATTCAAATAAAAACATATTTAATTAGCTAGAAGAAACAAAAATCCACTATATGATCTATAAACCTTATACATAATAAGCAAGGTAGATAATAAATGCAATTCCCATCTGAAAAAAAAAGTCACCCCCGTTCTGCCTGCCCGATAGTCCACTTTTCGTTTTCATTGACTTTAACACTTACTATCACATGTTATATAGGCTATTGTTTATTGGGCCTTAAACCTTCTTCTTCCTTTTCTCTGCCTTACACCCTATCTAAGGATGAAATAAGTTTCACCTTCTTCTTCTTCTTCATGATCCCTCTGTCCTCCACTGCTGGATATAGGCCTCTTCCCCTTCTTTCCATTTCCTCTGGTTGGTTGCTGCTTGCAGCCAGTTTCTACCTCCCACAGTGACTATATCGTTGGACCATCTCTTTTGGGGTCTTCTGACGCCTCTTTTGTTCTCCCAAGGTCTCCATCTTAAGAAATTTGGAGTCCATCTCGTGGGGTCCTGTCTTGCAATATGTGTTTCAATAGTTTCATCATCCGAATATAAATCATACATCTTTTGGCGCACATTTGTCTCGAGTGAATGCATTCAACTGCATTCAGTCTACTTTCATTATTTTACCCAATTCTATGCTTTACTTCCATACATTTGAGTTGGAACTAGCACTCCATTGTGTACTGTTAATTAAACTTTTTGAAATCCCTTTTCTACACATTTAAACCTATTCAGAACCAACTGTATTTTTTGGACAGTCGATACTTATATACATTTCACACTTATTGTACAACAGAATAACATAGAAAATTTGTGTTGTTTTAATTAAAAAAATTAAATTCATTATTCTTGCTATGTAAAATATTAAATTAATAAAAAATATATACAGTTTGACCAACACTAAGACTTCAAATTTTAAATAAGTCAATTTTTATGCCTGTCTTTATATATGGTATGTATGTAAAAATAAATGTTTGTAAAATCTAACTTCTTCCTTATAATAATATTTATTCCCTAAGGGCTAATCAAGAATATCGTAGAACGGGGCTACTTGAACTTTGATGTGTTACTTGAGCCCAGTACAAAAAAAGATTTAAATCTGTATTTGGTCTACAATAATGAACGTATCGACATGATTCATTGTTTCCCTAACAGGTGACACTTATTGTCACGATACTTTGATCAATACCACAATCTAAATATTTATTTTGTACTGGGCTCAAGTAACACATCAAAGTTCAAGTAGCCCCGTTCTACAGTATTCTTTTTATCAAATAAGTCCATTATTATTAAAATTAACTGTCTTTGTAAATAATGATAGTGTAATAATTATATTTGCCGATAGTAAATTAAACAATTCTTCAAAAGAATTTCAGTTATCAAAAAAAGCTTGCTTTTTTTATATCTCGATATTGTAAAAACTAACCGTCTTTTTAATAAAAATAATAAAAAATATTACATTTGTCGGTAATTACTGGATACTAATATCAACAATCTATATGCAACGCCATTCTATATTAAAAATATGTACAAATATTAACAATTCTTTTAAACAATTTTGATCATTGAAATAAACATATATTTTATTAAAACTAACCATTTATTTGATCAACTGAAATTTGTATAATTATATTTGCCGGTAATTCCCAAAAGTAAAATTTAATAATTCTTTTAATGAATTAGTAATCTAAGCAAACAAAGATATTAATAAAACCAATCATATTTTTTACCAACAGAAATATAGTAATCTGTAGTAGAATTTCAATCATAAAACAAACCAAGCTCTTATCAAAACTAACTGCTATTTATTAACAGTGATTTGATAATTTTATTTGTTGGTAATTACCGATAATAACTGAAGATGGTCCCAATATTTAATAAAATTGACATCCTTTGGGCCCGTATTAAATTAATTAAAAGATATTCATTTGACATAACCTTACATAACCTAACCTAACCTTACCTAAGTACTACATCATGGTCATTACTAGTAATGATAGGTTAGGATAAGTAAATGTGCCGATGCAGAGTGCCACTATATATTGAATACAGCCTCAACTGTTGAGAGAAAAAAGAATGTAATTAATGACTTGTTAAATTTTAATAATATGCAATATGTAAAATAGATAATTAACTATAACTAAATCGTATATATGCAATATATTGACCGTCGATTATCAAAACTATGTATCTTTTATATAGTACATCGTGTATAGGAGCTACAGTGTTTTGGCATTAGTCGATAAGACTTATGTAAAAAAAGTATCTAATAAATGAAGTTCGATATTAATGTACATAGCTTCCCTAAAATCCAATGTGTATTTATAGGGCTTTTTTTTAAACAAAAAAGGTTCCAGAACTTACTTCATGTCAAGCTTTTTACTAAAGAAATATGTATACAAATTTCATTTCAATATTCATAACAATACCATATTTTATAATTTTCATACAATAATGATGAAACAAAAAAATATATCGCTCACTCCTTTCAAGAACGTCATAAACCAAAAAACTTGATTTTTTAGGAGAACGTTTTTAAAGTATGAAAATATAACACAATGTATTGAAAATAAATACTAAGCCACTTACGAACGTTTTACTGTGTAACAGATCTTTTTAGGTAAAACCTGAAGGTTGTTTCTCCATTTGAAAAATATTTAGTTTATTTAAAAAAATAATTAAACAATACATTTTCTTAAAAATGCAGAAACAACATTTTTTGCCCTGTAGCGGGTAAATATTAAGTTAAAAATATGCCTCTTTTGCTGAGATATAGTACATTTTCTGGGCATTCCGAAAACATGCACAACTGAAAATTGACGAATTTTGATTTATGACGTTCTTGAAAGGAGTGAGCGATATACAACACCATATTTTATCAGTTATATAAATATGGATTGTAATTACGTAAGCTTAAACATTGTTTCTTCTAATCGATTTTTTTAATTTAAAAAAATATATATGTACATATCCGTGAAAAAAGGTTCCGGAACCCTGTTTCACTGTGTTACATGGAAAAAAAGCCCTGTATATATATATGAAACTATATAAATATATATGTCTAAAAATGAAATATATTTTTGTACATTTGTTAGTAGATGACAGATCTAAGAACAAAAAATGCTGTCTTTACACTTTGCCAATCGATTTTAATATAAATTTTAAATGCATTTCTCAAATGCTTTAAGGTGGCTGATAGATTTTATTAAGAGATTATTTAGTACACCAAAAATGCCATGTCTGAGCTTCCAAAAGTGCCATGTCTAAGCTAGACAAAATCTGGAAAGACCGGGGTGTGAGTAACAACACCAAGATGAAGCTTGTTAGGAGCTTGGTCCACTCCATTTTTCTCTATGCTGCTGAAACATGGACTATAAAAGCAGCAGAAAGGAGAAAAATTGATGCCTTCGAAATGTGGTGTTGGAGGCGCATGCTCCGAATTCCATGGACAGCTAGACGCACCAATGAGTCCATTCGCCAGGAACTACGCCTGGATGGCTTGACTCTGGCCAATATCTGTACCCGACGGATTCTCCAGTTCTTTGGACACGTTGCACGTGGCAACGAGGATAGCCTGGAACGACTGGTTGTGATCGGTAGCCTGGAGGGAAAGAGAGGGAGAGGAAGATCCCCCACACGATGGACCGATCAAATTAAGGCAGCAGCAGGCACCTCAGTGGTTGGAGCGCTACGTGCAGCGCAGTCAAGGGATAACTGGAGAAGAGTCATTGCTTCTGCAAGGGTCACAGCCCTCAGCAATGAGGATTAAGACGGAGAAGAAGAATTAGTACACATATATTAAGTGTGCATTAATTTTGGAGGAAAATGCATATGTAACTTTTATCAATAAATTTTCAAGCACTAAATGAATGACTCGAGTTGTTGTATCCTTCGAACATTGCCTTCTCTTTTAAACGCTACCGAATTATAATATATTGCAATAGATACATAATTGTAATATTTAGATAATCGAATATTATAATAATTGTTAGTTAATATATAGAATTAAACACCAAATTAGTGTTAATATTCTCAATCTATTTATTGACTTTGTGAAATAACATATCGCTCACTCCTTTCAACAATGTCATATATAAAAAAAACTTGATTTTTCAGGAGATCGTTTTTAAAGTTAAATAATATAATAAAATGTATTAAAAATAAATATCAAGCCACTTATTGAACTTTTTTCTGTCCAACAGATCTTTTTAGGTAAAACCTGAATGTTTTTTCTCCATTTGAAAAATATTTAGTATATTTGAAAAAATAATTGAAAAATACCTTTTCTTCAAAATGCTAAAACAACACTTTCTGCCCTGTAGCGGGTAAATATTGAGTTTAAAATATCCCGCTTTGCTGGATTATAGTACAATTTTTGGGCATTCCAAAAACATGCACAACTGAAAATTGACGATTTTTGAGATATTACATTGTTGAAAGGAGTGAGCGATATGATGATTAAAAAATAATTTTAAAAAATACTTGTTTAATACCTCTTTTGAGTTTATTTATGTAAACACGACTAGTTTCGAAAACTATAGATATTATAATCAACTGAAATGAAAATACAAACTGTTTGTATTTTCACCGATTGATGATAACTCAAAAGTGGTCTTATACAAGTGTTCTAATTTTATATTTAAATATTTTTAACCTACGCAAATTCTTCCTAAAATAGCCAAATCAACCTCTTTATATTTTGTATTTTAAAAGCACTGTTGACTTTGCGGTATGGTTATATAACACTCCTTATCATTCATTGTTCACTTTATATAATTCTTTTAAGTGGACAATGAATGATAAGGAGAGTGTTAGCAAACTCTGCCCAAAATAACCTACAAAAAACTGACTCTAAATTGAAAAGCAAATATTGTAAAGAATCAATCATTTCATTTGAATATCAAGACTCTCTCGAATATTTGACTTCCTAAAAATTGCAAAATGTTGTCCGCCTCCGTAGTGTAATGGTCAGCTTGCTTGGCTACCGTTCTGGAGGTCCCGGGTTCGATTCCTCTGGGGATCTAATAAATATAAGTGATTTTTTTCACTTAAATATTTATTCAATATTACCCTGGACTGGTACCTGAAGTGGAGTGTTGATCACCTTTCCTTCAAGTGTTAACGATCAAGATAACACTGAGTTTATATGATAACATGCCCTATGCACCATCGGGGTGCGGATAAGGGTTCGAATAAAAAACTGCGGTCGCACTCCAACCAAGTCAATAAAGTAATTGTTATAATTCAGTCTACTAAAAGTCTTTCTATACAAAAACGAAACAAGATTACCTCCGTCTCATAAACTTATTACAATTCAATTTAGATATTGACATCTATGCTTATTTTGTATTATTTACGCAATTTAAGATAACTTTAAATACCTATCTTCTTCTTCTTCATGTGCTATATCACGTCCTCCCAGTTGACTATCACTTGAGAGTAATTGTCCTTGTCTCGGGCAGCTCTAAACAGCGCCTCGACGGTCCTGATCCCCGTCCAATCTCGTATATTCCGGAGCCAGGAGATCTACCTTTTGCCACACCTTGAATCTAATTTTATTCAAATTATAATATTTTGTGTAAAAATAATTTGATAAAGCCATATGTTGATCTATTGTTTGAAATATATTTCGTAAGTTGACAAATTTTGTATCAGTTGTTAGCAGCTGTTTTTTGTTTCTTCATACAAAATCTTAAGTGAAAATTTATATACTTAGAATTATATATATATACAAACTATAATGAACTGACCATCATGAAACCTCCCTGCAGCGGTAGGCACAGAGGATAGAACTCCACACCATTCTATCTTTACAATCATTCTTTGCCTCTTTAAAATCACTCCTTTCAAGAACGTCATATATCAAAAATCGTCAATTTTCAGCTGTTTATGTTTTCGGAATGCCCAAAAAATGTACTATATCCCAGCAAAAGCGGCATATTTTTAACTTAATATTTACCCGCTACAGGGCAGAAAATGTTGTTTTTGCATTTTGAAGAAAAGGTATTGTTTAATTATTTTTTTTAAATATATTTAATTTTTGCAAATGGAGACAGGTTTTACCTTAAAAGATCTGTTGCACAGTAAAAATTTCAATAAGTGGGTTGATATTTTAATGCATTTTATTATATTCTTAAACTATAAAATCGATCTCCTGAAAAATCAAGTTTTTTGATAAATGACGTTGTTTAAGGAGTGAGCAATATATACCCACCGATTACTCCGTGGGTTTGTATGAGAAGATGACAAAAATATCCAGTCAGACAAGAATCATTTTGATTTAGGATAAGAAAACAAAATAAATTTACGCATAATATGAAAAAATATAAAATGCACAGTGATTTTAAAGACGCACGTCAATTTTTCATTTATCTGTGATGCTAAAGAACCCTCATATAACTGGCCGATATAAAATTCCATATAATATATGATTTTTTTTATATTAGAGGTATTATTACATATATTACATACATAATTGTATTGCTGTATATTATTCATAGCACCACTGCACATTTGTGGATATTGTCATATAAATATAAAACTATTTGTGGATTATATGTACTTGAATGGAATTTTAATAAATAGTATTGCATAAAAAAAGGCGTTTTTTATTTATTTATATGATTTGTGTTGCCTACTTTCAAAATCCGCCAGATCCATGTGAGTCGATTTTCCAAAAAATGCAAAATTCCCCGGGTAACATTTATGTTTAAAAGATTCGTCTATCTTTATATAAAATGTTATGAAATGGAGAATTTTAACATTTTTTTCAGTATTTAAAAAAAAAAACACGAGAAACAAACCGATAATGACGTCATGTTAATTTTTGACCTATCCCCGCTCTCTGATTGGCTGATATGGGTCAGAAGGCAAGTTCCATGAAAAT
Organism: Brachycentrus maculatus; assembly: GCF_059751285.1. Classification (NCBI taxonomy): domain Eukaryota; kingdom Metazoa; phylum Arthropoda; class Insecta; order Trichoptera; family Brachycentridae; genus Brachycentrus; species Brachycentrus maculatus. The sequence continues at coordinate 1,050,153 of NW_028280953.1, forward strand.
AGCGGAATTTGAAATACAACGCTGTTTTTAAGTATTTTTTAGCAGGGTTTTCAAGTAAATAAATATAACTAACTAACTAACTAACTAACCATTACGCCGTTTCCCCGCAGGGGTAGGCAGAGAGAATAGAGCGCCACACCACTCTGTCCTTGCAAACATTCTTCGCCTCTTCCACGTTCATGCATCTCCTCATACATACCCGCCAATTGTTACGACTCCTAACCTGACCACTTTCAAGTATTTGGCATACCTGATCGTGCCATGTTTTACCGTTCTTTCCTCACTCATTCGTTCTACATGTCTCAACACACCGTATAAATATTTTAAACAATATAAATATTTTAAACACATATAAATATTTTAAACAATATAACCCACAATTGGCATTCCGATAGAGTATTTATTTTAAAATCTTATAAAATTGGATCTGGCGGATTTTGAAAGTAGGCGACACATTTATTCTCTTTAAATGCGGATATTATGAAGAGGGAGAGGAAGATCCCCACACGATGGACCGATCAAATAAAGGCAGCAGCAGGCACCTCGGTGGTTGGAGCGCTACGTGCAGCACAGTCAAGGGATAACTGGAGAAGAGTCATTGCTTCTGCAAGGGCCACAACCCTCAGCAATGGGGAATAAGATGGAGAAGAATTATGAAGCAATTAAATGATTTTGTATTTTTTTATTTTTTGACAAAAATGTTAATAATATTAGTATATAACCACTAAACGAGATTTTTATGTCTACCGGCATCATACATGATAAAAATAGTTAAGGACATTGGTACCATAAACCAAGCTAGGACACAAAATGCCACACACTCATCTAATGAAACAGAAGACCTGTAGACGACAGTCAGCTGTCTGACTTCTTCTGAGGAGTTTTCTCCCAGCTATGAGCAAATGCCCTTTCTTTTCCCTCTACCTCCTTCCCTAAACTCCCTTTTTCCTTTGCCCTCCTTAATATCATCAATTTGTAATTTATGTTTTATTTGAATGATCAAGTACTATCTACCCTCTGATTGCAAACAGCTATATTTGGTATCAAACGTTTTGACCAGTATCACTAGTCTGTTTTTGGTTGGTTGAAAGATATTGCTTTTTAGCAATAAGCCTGCAAATATACTTATTTCTTTTCTGTACATAAAGTTTCAATAAACAAATAAATAAAATTTCTTGAATGTTTTTCGCAGATACTTTGTGGCAAATTTTATAAACTTTATAAAATTAAACCACTTTGTTTTAACCATTTTTTTATTATTAGTACCTACAGATTAACCTACCGGTTTATATTTAGGATTTTTTACGGAGTGTGTGGAAGTTTTTGATTAGGTTTTGACAGTTTTTGATAATTATGAGTATTTTAATGTTTTAGAATTTAATAAACCCTGATAATGACAAGGTTGTTGTCGAAACCGGTAGGTTAAAGTGTACTTATAATAAAAAAGTGGTTAAAACAAAGTTGTTTAATTTTATAAAATTCAAATAAATAAAAAAACAGTGTTGTTTGTATATTGTAATTTTATTAAAATAGTATAACATATGATTGCGTATAATTCGGACTACATTCTGAACTGGAGATTCCCGGCCTTGGTGACGTACTTGACGCCCTTGAAGGGCTTGTACTTCTCCCCGTACATGTCGAGGCGGTTGACCCGCAAGCCGCTCACGGCCAGCTGCTGCATATTGAAGTGCACGCTGATGGTGGGATTGCAGCCGTTCGTGTCTGCGCCTGATGCCACTGCCACCTAGAGCACAAATTATGCAATAGTTATCACTCGGCGGAATATTAGACTGTATTCCAAGGCTACAGGAAAAAAGAGGTTATGAAAACAGATCTAAGTACCTTCTTCTTTTAAACGTATAACTCATATAGTACATATCGCTCACTCTTTTCAACAACGTCATATATAAAAAATTGACAATTTTCAGTTGTTTGCTTTTGTTTTGCTTGCATGTTTTCGAATGCCCAGAAAATGCACTATATCCCAGTAAAAGCGGCATATTTTTAACTTAATATTTACTCGCTACAGGGCAGAAGGTGTTGTTTTTGCATTTTGAGGAAAACGTATTTGATTATTTTTTTTAAAATACTAAATATTTTTCAAATGGAGAAAAAACCTTCTACCTAAAAAGATCTGTTGCACAGGAAAAAGTTCAATAAGTAGGTTGATATTTATTTTTCAATACATTTTATTATGTTCCCTAACTTCAAAAGCGATCTCCTGAAAAATCATGTTTTTTGATATTTGACGTTGTTGAAAGGAGTGAGCGATATTTGCTAACTTTTTCATTTTCTTATTTTTGATTTTTTGTTAAAATCAAATAATCCCTCTTAAAAACAGACCACAAGGCCTACACTAAGACGAAGATTGAAAAACGATGTATGATAGATGTTCGAATGGTGAAATAAGGAAAGAATCCAAGGCTGAGATAAGCATTATCGATAAAATTAAGAAAGGTGTGTTGAGATGGTTTGGACATGTGGAACGTATGAGTGGGGAAAAAAACGGTAAAACAAATTTACGAGACGAATATAGTTGGAAAAAGAAGCAGAGGAAAAACGTGTAAAACTTGCCATGATCAAAAAGGTCAAAAACTTGATAGTGGCTACGTTAGAAGTCGGAATGATCGGCGGGTATGTATGAGGAGACGCATGAATGTGTATGAGGCGAAGAATGTTTGCAGAAAGTCAGAAAGAGTGGTGTGGTGTTCTGTTACCTCTGCCTACCCCTACGAGAAGCGACGTGATGGTTAGTTACTTACTTTTCTTCACCCAAAAGCAATGTGTGGCCAGGTATAGCGAGTAAATAATAAAAATAGACCATAATACTCACAGAGCCTCGAATATTGGGGAGCTTGGTGATGTCGATCCTCCCAATCTCCCAGACCAGCACCTTACTGACCGGGTCGAAGGAATATTTCCCTTGGTTGGTTATAAGGGAGCAGTTTAAAACACATTTTGGCATGGCAATCTCCAGAAGAACACCTACAATTGAAAGGATTCACATATTATAATACAATTGTAACTAAACAGAAGGCAGATAGTCAAATAAACATTTCTGATGTTTCACAATTACATAGAGGCAGTCGGTGGTAATGCATTGAAAACGCTAGGATTTGTTCTGCGTACTGCCAGGGTTTTCCAAAATACCCGCGTGCTGAGAACTCCGAGACCGAGTTTCTCCAGGGTATGCTTGGCTACAATAATTTAGAGACTAGAATGAATGTGTATTTGATTACGCATTTTTATCCATTGTTGTGCAGTACGATCGATAATCCTGAAATTATCGAAGCATTGGTCTGTATGTTCCCGATAGTTACCTAAGACAGCGTCGGCACAGATTGTTTCACATTCCTATACACAGGACCAACCTGCCGATGGTTATGCCTCTAGGAAGAGCTATTGCTATGTTGAACATTATCACATTGGATATTGATCTGTTCCATGTGTCCGAAAGAGTTTTCCGAAGCGGGATTCTTGTACACCTTTAAGTCTTCTTGCTTACTTTTAATATATACGCATTGAATTGAATTGTTTGTAATGTTTTTTTTTTCAGTATTAGTATCCTTGTTTTGCCAACCTCATACTTCACTTCCATACATTAGGGCAGGTTAAAATTCATCAGTCAAAGTACGAATGAGTGAAGCCTCCTTCTGCATAGGGACATATCTACCTTCCAAAGTCCTGCCGAAGGTCTGCTTGGGTCCCACGGTGATGTCCAGCTTGCCCTGGTCTCCGGCCGCCCTGAGCGTCAGGCTGTGTCGCACGTACAGCGGTATGCCTACCACGCTGGAGGATATGTGGTATGACAGCAGTCTGAAGTTGCCGTCCGGGGGTATGAAGGACAGTATGCGCTCGGACTGGACATGCAAAGAAAAAAGGGACTTCTAAGTCACAGAAATAGTTGTCAAAGTTGTGCGATAAACTAGTAAAAAGTATAAAAATTCCCTAGTGCACAACTATGTAGCCGCTTCACCCACAATCAAGGGTTGATGGCCCCCAGAGTTAATGGAAGCTACCGCTAATACTGTACCGTTAATATTACAAGTACATATTTGAACACACTCAAAATGGTATGAAAAAATAAGATAGACGTAGCTTTGTTTCTTTTCTACAGATAAAAATAAATAAATTATATTGTATACCCTATACCTAGGTGAGATGTTTTGTTTTAAAGATATAAAAATGAATGCATGTACCATATAAGAAGTGAAAAGTAAGCAAAAATTATTAAATTATTGAATAACCTTCCATCGTTTGAATCTCACGCAAGGGTGGAATGACACATCATCAAACAGGCGCGGATTCATGAAAGATAAAGTCAGATCTGGCATCCCGCTTAGCTTGATACAGCAATCAATCTGGAACACACAAATCAATCAATAAATAATTATTAAAGTACCAAAATAAACACATCATTCGAAGAAAACGCTTTAAAGCATCTTTTTACACACTGTTGGTAGAGAGCGGGAGAAGTTTATAAGCATTCTACAGCAGGACTGATCGCGATGGATGGTAAAAAACATTGTGCATTATTACGTGAATGTTCATACTTTGTTTTTGATGATGATGATAAATGGATTATTTCAGGTAAATTTTGATCATTTTAACACATTGTTTGTGGGAAACGCTTAAAAGCTTCTTTAACGTACTGGTGGTAGAGAGCGTGCGACGTTTATAAGAGTTATATTTGCTTACTTTTGGTAGAGCGCGAAAGACACAAAAAACATTGTACAGATGGGAATTGGGTTTGCGATTACTTGTGATAAGTATACTGAGGGTCGGGCGGTAGAGTAGGCAGAGTATAATTAGAGTCGGGGTTGATGAAAAACTGCACAATTTTTTTTTGTGTTAGTATAAACTTCAAAGTGTTGTATTTTGTACCAAAAATATTTGCTTTAAATTAATATTCTTTTCCATCTTAGTCCTCATTACTGAGGGATGTGATCCTTGTGGAAGCAACGACTCTTCTCCAGTTATCCCTTGACTGCGCTGCACGTAGCGCTTCAACAACCAAAAATAAATGTGGTACTAAGAGAGAGTAAGACGACTAAACTAGTCGGCAGTTTGATCCGATTTCCGGCCCCGCATTCAGTCGCTGAGTGATAGCGTGTCGGAGCAGACGCACCGCCTATGACTCAGTTGGCGTCAAGTTGGTACTTGCTGCGAGTTGCGTACTACGATTTCCATACAAATATCAACTAGGGTCATTTGGTACTCCGTGTAATTTTTAGATGATCAGTATGGGAAAAGGTCTAAATTAAAAATATATATATGTCAACAATTATTGTCAAATGAACTTACATAACCCTGTATCTCCGCAAAGACCGTAGCTCCACTCTTGTCTATGATCGCATCTACTTCCTCGATGACGTCAAAGTACGCCTCGTTGCTATTATACTTCACACCGGTTCGACGCCATGGCACATTCGAAAGCTGTCCGGAAGGCAACGTTCCCGATAGACTGAAAAAAGTATCAAAAAATTAACACAATTTACTGGAAAAGCCCATTGATAATTCTAGAAATTACTTTGTACCACACGCGGTTTCTCAGTGCGTGTATATGTTCAAAGCACAACTTTTCATCACAATAAAGTAATCAAGTAATGAATTTATGAATTCACTCAAGCTCGTAACACTGCTGACCTTATTTTCCTTTATAAAATTTTTAATAGTTATGCACATTGCCCAGGGTTTTTAACACTTTAGAGTCCATTTTAGAGTCCTGGTATCAATTTTAGAGTCCTGGTAGCACACACCAGAAACAAAATTTTATTAAAAATCCCTAAAATGCATACCAAGTCCTACCAAAATTCATTTTTGAATTGAGCCTGCGATATGTGCAATGTAATGCTTAATGAAATAATGTTTCTTTTAAAACATTTAAGAGAAATATTGTTGATGTCTATTTGACTACAACATTTTGAGTGTGTCCAAATACTTGTTCACAAAATATATATATATATATATATATATATATATATATATATATATATATATATATATATATATATATATATATATATATATATATATATATATATATATATATATATATATATATATATATATATATATATATATATATATATATATATATATATATATATATATATATATATATATATATATATATATATATATATATATATATATATATATATATATATATATATATATATATATATATATATATCACGTGGTAATATTTTTCTTTGTAAATTGGGTGTAAATAATATGTAAAGTGGGTGTATAATAATAAAATAAACAATGTGTTGCTTTGTAATTAAAGAAACGACAATTAAAGTTTATTCTTAATTAATCTTTACAATAATTTTATATCTATCTGATTCTGACAGTTGACAACATTATCGGAAGTCTTTTGTTTTATTCTGAGCGACGCATGCGACATCTGGTGGTAGAACTGTTTTATGTAGGTACTATTTGTAAGTACTTAATAAAATGTATAGGTAGGTACCTAGTTATTTTATTACATATACATATACACATTCATTATATATCCAGAAAAAAAATTGTCATGCACCGTTCACCCCCCGCCCATAACATAACTAGGTTATTGGTGGAGAGTAAACAGAGTATAAAGAAAAGTTCCCGCTAGAACTATTGGCTAGCCATCTTTTATACTACAACGCATGCCCAAATGAGATACCGTACATACATGAGTTCCCACACAATTTTGCACTATTAGATATGAGAATCTTTGTATTTCTCAGGACGGTGACATGAGTGAGACAGACTATGCTAGTCCAGTGGTAAAAACAACGACAGAAATGCAGTGAACAATGCGACAATCCTTACTTGGATTTTCCGGTGAGGGTGTTGGTGATAGATCTGAGAATATTTGGCGGCTTGATGAGCTCCTTGAGAATGTTGCTCTCCGTGGCCAGGGGAAAACCGTTGTCCAACATCTCATCCAATAACTGAAAATGCCATAATAAATATACTATTTTAAATTATTCATATTTAAATAGCCTTTTAAAATAACATTCCAATAACACGTTCAATAGATCGTGATCAATCACGAGATGCTGACAAAGTAGTCTTTTTCTTCTTTTTCTAGATCCTAAGGATCCGTTTGTGCCTCCGCTTGTAGCTCTTGGGATGTTGACTCCTAGCTGTCTTTCCACCTTTTTGGAGGTCTGCCTGGGGGTCTGCGTCCTTCATGGATTCCTTGAAGGGCGATACGTGGAAGTCTGTCATCTGACATTCTGTTTGCATGATCATTCCAGTATCGCCTTCGTTGTCGTTCCCACCTCACGATATCCTCCGTCTTACACATGCTCCGGATGTCGGTATTTCTTACTCGGTCTCGCTATGTGTTTCCGGTTATGGATCGGAGAGTCATCATCTCGGGGGTTCGAAGTCGAGATTTTGTTCTAGAAGTATCTGCTCTTGCCTTAATTCCATAAGTGGCTATTGGTCGAGACAAAATAGTAATTTTGAAAATGCCAAAACTGTATTAAAAATATGAATTTTCTTTTCATAGGACTAATACATATTGTTTTCTTTGTGTGTAGTATTCGCAGGCAGCACATGTTTATACTCGCTTTGTGACAAGCAAGTATAAACATGAGCCATCGAGGGGACTGAAGCTTACATTACACTCGCAAATTATGTATTCCAACTGATTTAAATATGTCTTTAATAATGTTGAAATCACTATCATTTGTTTTACCAACCCAAGCGATGATTATTTGTCTTAGATGAAAAAAAATGCCAAAACGAAATGCGATCTCTCAGAAGAATGTGCGACAAAACGATGTATGATAGATGTACGAATAGTGAAATAAGGAAGGAATGCAAAGCTGAGATAAGCATTATCGATAAAATTAAGAAAGGTGTGTTGAGATGGTTTGGACATGTAGAACGAATGAGTGAGGAAAGAACGGTAAAACAAATTTATGAGGCGAATGTTAGCGGGAAAAAAAGCAGAGGAATACTGAGAAAAACATGGCACGATCAGGTATGCCAAATACTTGAAAGTGGTCAGGTTAGGAGTCGTAACAATCGGCGGGTATGTATGAGGAGATGCATGAACGTGGAAGAGGCGAAGAATGTTTGCAAGGACAGAGTGGTGTGGCCCTCTATTCTCTCTGCCTACCCCTGCGGGGAAGCGGCGTGATGGTTAGTTAGTTAGTCAGTTAGTAAGATGAAAAAATTGACTTACCTCGTAAACGATGACATAATTTTCTTTGATGATGCTTTCAGTGCAGTCTGAGAAATAATCCTGAAATCATAAAGTAAAATAAAAAATTGGTAAGTGGTTTACAAAAACAAAAATGTACATATTTTATTTATTGTTTCGGCATTTACTTTGCGGTAAGACATGTTAAAATTATTAAAGAAAACATGGGTGAATGATCAAGAGTTTATTTTATGAAAATTGTAAAATGTTTATATTCTTAATTTTTCTCTTTTTTGTGTGTATATTAGGTTAAAATGCTTAAAAAACAAAAAAAAATATATTCAAAAAGAACTCCACCGACAAGACACATAAGGTGGCTTGGTGGGTCTCTGCAAAAAAATAAAAATAATATGTTTAAAATTGTGATTTATATAATTGTATTCAATTTATGTTAATAAAAATAAAAAATTTAAAAAAAAACCTTTTTATACCACTTGAGTTTATTTATGACTACTAGTTTCGGAAGCTAAGCTTCCATCTTCAGGTTTGAAAAAAACCAACTAACTAACTAACCCCCCTCCCCCTAACTTACCCCTCTCCTTATTTATAAAACAGTTTTTTTTTTGTTTCAGTTATTTTTCAGACCTGAAGATGGAAGCTTAGCTTCCGAAACTAGTATTCATAAATAAACTTAAGTGGTATAAAAACAAGTGTTTTCTTTAATAATTTTAAAAATATACATATTTTCTCAGTATACAAAAAAAAATCTACTATATTTGATCTGATATATTTGATATATCTGATATATTTGTCTGCCTCCGTAGTGTAATGGTCAGCACGCTCGGCTACCATACTGGAGGGTTCGGGTTCGATTCCCAGGGGGGGTCAAATAAATATAAGTGATTTTTTCACTGTAATATTTATTCAATATTACCCTGGACTGGTACCTGAAGCGGAGGGCTGATCACCTTTCCTTCATGTGTAAACGATCAAGAAAACACTGTGTCATATGATGCAGTGCCCTATGCACCATTGGAGTGCGGATAAGGGTTTTATTATTTTATTATTATATTTGATCTCATGACCAGGAGCGCAGTATATGTAGGAGACGTAAGACCAATAAACACACAAGTATGTACCAGTACACTGATAGAATGTGTATTTTATATTCAGGGCTTATTTTTTTAAACAAAAGAGGTCCCAGAACCCACTTCATGTCAAGCTTTTTACTAAAAAAAATATATACAAAAATTGTGTCATTTAAATATTCATTGAGATACCATATTTTATTAGTGTAATATAAGCTAACTAAAGAAAACTAACTAACTAACTAACTAACCATCACGCCGCCATCCCCGCAGGGGTAGGCAAAGAGAATAGAACGCCACACCACTCTGTCTTTGCAAACATTCTTCGCCTCTTCCACGTTCATGCATCTCCTCATACATACCCGCCGATTGTTACGACTCCTAACCCGACCACTTTCAAGTATTTGGCATACTTGATCGTGCCAAGTTTTTCTCAGTCTCCCTCTGCTATGGGAGTCGCTCACTGACCACTAAACGGGATAGACGTGTGCCAATATGCTCCGGGTTTCACCCGCGTTAAGTGCCGATGAAGTGCTCGCGTTAAGTGACGATTAGTTTGGGTTTTACCCATCGTTACAGTGTACTGTGTTTCTTCAAAGTGTTCTTCGGTGTGACCCCTGTGACAGGGTATTACCCAGTGGTGTTGTGCAGTGACTTAATTACTTAACTATGTAATTTATAACTAAAGAAATAAATTAATTAAAATAATAATAATAAAAGTTAGATCTCCTGATCAGGAGCACAGTAACAGCAGGAGGTATCAGACCATTCAATATGCAAGTGTTACCAATACACCGATTGAATGTCTCCATAGTATCACAAGCCTATCTCTATAGAATCGCCAAGTTGTGGGGAATATGGTTAATGACGAATCTAGAATGGCAATACCTGGAATGTATCCACAACTCTGTGCAGGAACTCGATCACAAACAGCGGCTGGACTTCTTGTTTGCAGACGGCAACAAGACTCACTCCTCCTCGCTGTATGGACAGGAGGTAGTGGTGGGGGGCTGCTATTACGGGAGGGACATCCTGCATATAACAACACAAAACAATTAGTACTGCGTCCAAGGGTATGACTGACCGGAGCATTTTGTCGTAACATAACGTCGTAACATCGCTCGCAGCGAGCATCAGCAAGCATCCGAAACTATGGATGGAGCGCTTGGCTCGCTGTACTGACTGCCCGAATGCTCGCATTAAAGTGTTACGTTACGAAGCGAGCTTTTAGACAGTACGCTGTCAGTCACCACCCTAAGATGCTACGATTTTTATTCTTCTTCTTGGTAGGCCTTGTGGCCTGTTTTTAAGAGGGATTAGCATCCTACTATGTCGATTCCCAGCTGTTATTTTTGTCGTTGCATTTTACAATATAATATAATTACAAGTACAAAAATATCCTTTTATATATTTATACAAAAAAAGATCCCACAAAGGCATAGCCTGTGTGTGGGTAAACATTTTATTTTAGGTTATAATAAAGGGTACTGGAAAGAATACTATAAATATCAAAAATATAAATAGATTAAAAGTGCTAATATAAAATACAAATATTTAAACAGAAAAAAAAAGCCAAAAAATTAAAAAGTTAATCCATTTCTTTGGTGGTCTGCCCGGGAGTCGTCTACTTTGGGGTTAGTGGATGTGGGATAGTCTGGATGATTCCATTCTCCTCACATACCAATCAGCATACCAATGTGTTTTTCGTTGCCTTCTTGACCTAATGACATCTTCGATCTCACATATTTCCCTTATCCTAATATTCCTTGTTCTATCCCGTAGGCTCTTGCCAGATATGTTCCTTAGAGTCTTCATTTCTGACACTATTAGTGCGTTTTTTGTTACTGCGGTGTCCGCTCTGCATTTTTATGATTTGAAGCACATGATTTGAAAATCTTTTAACCCTTATCCCCCGAGAGGCGCCGCTACAGCGCCACATAAAATATTAGTCCCACTCGTTAGGCGCCCCAGCGGCGCCATGAACTATAGTCATACATTTTATTGTTTACAAAATCCAAGGGTGCACGGACAGGTTTCTCCATGTTTACTTGTTTCCTTATATATTTGTAAACATAAATAAGCATACTTATTTGCTACCTTTGCAAAAAATATTTTTTCTTATTTTCTTAGAATATCTTAGTTTTTTCTCATATTTTTGCTAAAAAAATCCTCCAGCTGCTGGAGACCTATATGTTTTTTTTTCTCGAGTGATAGGGGTTAAATAAAGGTATTTCTGTTTTGAATATTGAAAGCATTAACTTTGTGGATCATATTGATATATTATTTCGAGAAATAAAAATACTTTGGATAAAAAAGTAATAAATGTAACCCTGAAGAGGGCAACAGGTTGTTGCCGAAACTAGTTGGTTAAATAAAAATGTGAGTGGATCAGAACACAAAGTATTTTTATTTCTCGAAATAATATAAAGGTATTTCTACCTGTTGGGTCGATTGATGCTTAAGGACAGGAAGGGTATTTTAACATTCTAGGCTGGCCTCATTTCAAAGGCAGGGAAGAAGGAATTATCCAATATTTCTTTGTGAATATTATATACCAATCGCTTTTTTGAGGTCTTAATATGTACATAATTATCAAATCCTGTCGCCAGCGGTCCGCAGGCCTAAAAAATACCTGTCTGAAATGTTTATGGCGTGCACATATTTCTGTGTTTTAGAAACCATATGTTACGGCGGTGTGCACATATCCCTCACTTCTTTCAAGAACGTCATAAATCAAAAAAAAATATTTTTCAGGAGAACGTTTTTAAAGTTTAAAAATATAATACAATGTATTAAAAATAAATATCAAGTCACTTATTGAACTTTTTACTGTGCAACATATCTTTTTAGGTAAAACCTGAGGGTTTTTTCTCTATTTGAAAAATATTTAAATTATTTTAAAAAAATAATTTAACAATACTTTTTCTTCAAAATGCAAAAACAACACATTCTGCCCAGTAGCGGGTAAATATTAAGTTTAAAATATGCCTCTTCTGCTGGGATATAGTACATTTTTTGGGCATTCCGAAAACATGCACAACTGAAAATTGTCAATTTTTGATTTATGACATTCTTGAAAGGAGTGAGCAATATGTGTGTGTTTCAAAAAATAATGTAAGTTTAATGATGTTTTTTTTTAATCCTTACTGGTCCAATGTCGAATCTCATTTGACATCGATTTTTTTCCTCTTAGATCCCATGTCGGATGTTTTCTACATTTTTTCCATCATAAGTATTATTTATTTAAATTCCGAGCTTACATTTTTGTCACTCGTATCTATTACAACAGTATGTGGAGCAAAGGACAAAAGATTTTTTTCCAATTGGAATGTAATTGTCTAGATTTTTAAAATTAATTTTGGGGGACCGGAAACGGTTAATACTTTCACAAAGTCCTAAATCAAAACAAACTAGTACAAGTAAGGATGTGCAACTCACATTAGGATTTGCCCTCTGGGCTTCTAGAAAGTAATCACAAACAGATCGAGATATAACACTCCGCCAATGCTTCTCCAGGAAAACATCACTGAAACAGAAAAAAAAAGCATATGAAATTTTGCTGACAATGTAAAATGTCAGACACAAAACTAACCGGATTTTTTTTTTATATTAAACCCATCGCTATACAATATTTATGTCCAAAACAAATTAATTTGAAGTTTATTAAACGTATGCTGAACACTGTCTTAGTTTTTCCTTTACGTATGTTTAAATTCAACATTCAAAGCAGATAGGCAATAACGAAAAATGTAAATCATTATAATTTCCGACACAAAAATGCAAAATAATAACATGATTTCTAAAATATGTTTTGTATTTTACGTACCCGGAAGAGTTTATAATAAACAAACTGTGAATCATTTTTTCTGAGTAAGCTCAAAACATTAAATTGCACAACAAAGACTATAATCTAATTAATATCTATAACTGTAATGTTATTTGCATTTCGACAAAATTTGCTCTTGTCAAACAGTTACTTTTTATCTCATCAACCACAAATTATTTTCCTATCACAAGCCATAGATAAATTGTGTATATAGAACTGTCAATATGACGTTGCAAGAGCTTAGTGCTGCCACCTCCTTACTTCCGCATACATAAAAAAAATTACTAGTATTTTTACCTATGTAGGTACCATTAACTTTGATCATTTCGAATGCATTTCTTGCAAGTGGAGATTCAGGTACGTGGTCAGGAAATGATAGGAAGAGAGTTGAGCAGGGGCCTCCCTCAGGGGTCCGTCCTGAGCCCAATTCTCTTCAATATCTATACGCATGATATAAGCAATGTAATCCTTAGACCCTCAGCTTTATTGCAATACGCGGATGACTTCTTCCTTTATGTGTCTGGTCGAGACGTTAAGACTTTGGAAACTGTTTTAAATACTAGTATGAGAAACATAAGGAATTGGTTAGTGGAACACGGCCTTGAACTATCAGCGAACAAAAGTAATGCTATAGTTTTTTGTAGACAGCGAAAAATCCCAGCCTTAAAAATTCAGCACGGAGATGATTCAGTCCCAACTGTCACACAAATTAAGTTCTTAGGTGTAATAATGGACTCTCATCTTACATGGAACTCATACACAAATCACATAGTAAACAAGTGCCAAGCCGGATTGAACACGTTGAGAGCAGTCTCAAGGGTGTGGTGGGGAAGCCATCCGTTCACTCAGAGACTGTTCTACACTGCGTATATCCGCAGCCATCTCGACTATGCGTCAGTCATTCTGGAACCCTGTTCGAAAAAAAAATCTTCAGAGACTTGACCGAATACAGTCACAGAGCCTGAGATTGATTGTCGGAGCGATGAAGTCCTCTCCAATTAACGCCTTGCAAGTGGAGGCCTCTGATCCCCCCCTCGGAATGAGAAGACAATACTTGGCAGATAAATTTCTCTTAAAATGTTCAATTAAAAAAGATAATCTCCTCTTTAAAAAAATAGAAAATCTCTCCCAATATGTGAATTTCTCCTCTTTTTGGAGAAACAAAAACCCCCCATCATTAGTTAACAGTTTTAAAATCTACACTACCTTTAAAAATAATATAAACACTGAAGACCTTTTTCCCCTTTATCGCTATCCTTTCAGTGCCCATATATTTTCCCCAAGTGTTTTACTCTCGTTCGGAGTTCAGAGCCACCTCCAACCCAATAGAAATTTCCACCAAATCCGGGCTTCCAAGTGGACAGGTTGGAAAATCATCTTCACTGATGGATCTCGGTCGGACTCGTCGGCCCACACGGGAGCGGCCTTTTATTGCGAATACAATAAATTTCAAAAATTGTTTAAGCTTCACCGGGAAGCATCGATATTTACTGCAGAAAATATCGCTATTAGAGAGGCTGTAAAATATGCATTAAATTCTCAAGAGAACAAGTTCCTAATTCTGTCGGATTCTCTGAGTGTCCTACAGAAATTGAAGTCTCCTCCTTTCCTATACCCCGAAGATGAATGCTGCATCGAGACTCGATTCTTCTTACTACGGGCGGCCTCATTAAATAAAAAAATTAGTATTGCCTGGATTCCGAGCCACTGCGGCATAGAGGGAAATGAGAAGGTGGATACCCTGGCAAAGGAGGCCGTCCTTAGCGGGGGCCCAGAATATGTGAATGAGCTTAGCATCGATGACCTCCTCGTTATTGTAAAGAAAAGACTTTTTCACTCATGGCAGGAACATTGGGATACCTCTGCCCAAATAAAGGGTAAAAATTTGTATAATATATGTCCTTTGGTAACGGAGAAACCCTGGTTCTCCCGGATAACTCTAAACAAGTTCGAGACAACATCCTTATGCAGAATGCGACTAAGCCACTGCTGTTGCAGTGCTCACTTGTTTAGAATACATGTCCGGGATACTGCCATGTGTGAATGCCGTCTTGAAGAGGAGGATCTAGATCACATGTTCTTTGGGTGCCCGTTGAATGACGGCTACCCGAGCTTCCTTTCAGACCTCTCCAGCATAAACGTCCCATTTCCCACCAACATCTCAACCTTACTAACCTCCCCTAACAAACTTGTTTATAAAATAATTTGTAAATATCTTAAAATTAATTGTATAAATTTGTAAAGGTGTATGATAACTTACTAAAATAACTCACTAAACAAACTAACATAACTAATAAAACTAACCCTACTAACAGGAATACTAACACTTATAAGTCAAATGTAAAAAGTGTATATAAAGAATAACTCGACACTGGCTATAACACCCAAGAAGGGTGAAAAGCCATCAAAAAAAAGAAGAAGAAGAAGAATGCATTTCTTTTATTCCATATGGTTGAAAACAGCGTCCATTGTAAAGGGTTTAGAAACTTATTTTAAAATCCTATTTTTTGTTTAGAATAATCAATTTAAAGGAGTGTCAAATAAGCATCAATTTTACAACTGTTTCCATTAATAGAATTTTAAACTGTATCTATAAATAACAAGACGTTTTTATCAGTAAATTGCAGACAAGTCCCCTTTTATTTACAATACATATTTATGGGCCTTTTAATTTTATTGCAATTCGTGATTTAAAATACTTTCAAAAGGGGTAAATATAAAAAATTATTTCGCATGAAAAATTGAATATTGGATTTCTCTACAGTTATCTTTTTTTGTTGCATTGATTATTTTTAGAATAAGTGTGAGTTTCTACAAGGAACTTTAATAAAGTGAAAAATGTTTTACTGATTATTTATATTTTTAAGAAAGGATTGGGCTTGTAGATAAATAGTGGTTTATAAAAATGTGTTTTTAAAACACTTAAATAAATGTGTGAGGCAAACAATACTATATATGTAGGATATGGAAAGCCTAGTGTTACTCATTGTAGTCCGTTTAATACATTTCATAAATTCCATTGCCCATGGATTATTCGATATCGTAGTTAGTCATCTGAAACAAGTCAAACTGGCAGTTCACAACATAGTGTTAGCAACATTGATATTTGGAATTGAAATACGGAATTGGAAAAAAAATGTGGAATGTAAGTATGAGTTAGGGATATTTTAAAATATTCATAAATGTTTTTTGAGGTGGTCTCGACATATATGGAGCGAATGTCAAAGAGAGTTTATTTGGTAAATGTGGATGGATAAAATAACAAAGACGACAAAGAACGACTTGGCACTATGAAAGCAATCCAAACTTAAAATATAACTATGTCAAATGTTTAAGTAATCAGAAAGCATTAAATAATTAAATAATTATTAAATATAAATATGTAGGTATCGGATGTATGTCCGGACAGACGAGTGTGATGTTCAATCTTCTTTACAAATCTTTAAAGAGAAGGCTTGATCCTGATAATAACCTGATAATTTAGTTTTTTTAAACACTTGTAACTTTTAAAAGCGTTTTTTTTTTAGATTGGAATGTATGCTGTAAAATGGAAATACTCAGTTTTCTAATCAAAATTATATATTTGTATTGGATTAATTTTTGTTTCCATTCACCCCTAAAATCAAGTAATACCACCGAAATAAAAAAAAAGAATTCAATAAAATTGAAACTAATGACAAATTTTCGAAAAAAATAATTCAAAAGGTAAGAAGTCAATGTGGTTAAAAAAATAAAAATAAACTTTCAAACACCTCAAGCATTTTTCTGAAGTAGTTATTTTAGCTCAAAAATTACGAAAAATCCTCCAGGTCTAGTATTCCAGAATTTATTTTAGTAATCTTATGATAGAAAATTAATAATTCTTTTGTGTTTTTAATCCTTACACTATGAAAACAAAACGTTTTCCTAACAAGCATTTCTATTCACCCTCATCTCATAAATACAAAGTAGGTATTCTGTAGATAAATAAATTTATATTACTGGCAATGATTTTCGTGTTTCCTACTCGTGTCGCACGGAAATGTGCTTTCTTTTTAACTAACCTCCCGTCAGCGTGGATATTCAGCGTGGTTTACGCTTTGACAAGTGAGTATTTGTGTTGTTTTCCCAACGCAATCGGTCAGAATACGAAAATCTGAATCCGCGAAACATTTTTCTAATTGGATGTGTGCATTTTAGATAAGATTCACCATGACGGACGGAGAAAACTGGAATGAAATCATGGAGGATACCGCGGCGGACGGAGTGACATCCGCGCAGCCCGCCGAAATGCCAGAAATCAAGCTTTTCGGCAGGTGGAGCTGCGACGGTGTCGAAGTATCCGACATGTCCCTGCAGGATTACATCGCCGTGAAGGACAAACACGCCAAATACCTTCCCCATTCGGCCGGTCGGTACGCCCAGAAGCGGTTCCGCAAGGCGCAATGCCCGATCGTCGAGCGGTTGACGAACTCGCTCATGATGCACGGCAGGAACAACGGCAAGAAGCTGATGGCCGTGAGGATCGTGAAGCACGCCTTCGAGATCATTCACTTGCTGACTGGGATGAATCCTCTGCAAGTTTTGGTGACCGCTATCATCAACTCCGGGCCGCGCGAGGACTCGACGCGTATCGGTCGCGCTGGTACCGTGAGACGTCAAGCCGTGGACGTTTCTCCGCTGCGTAGGGTCAACCAGGCTATCTGGCTGCTGTGCACAGGGTCTCGCGAGGCCGCCTTCAGAAACATTAAGACCATCGCGGAGTGCTTGGCTGATGAGCTCATCAACGCCGAGAAGGGCTCCTCTAACTCCTACGCTATCAAGAAGAAGGACGAGCTTGAGAGAGTAGCGAAATCTAACCGTTAAATTTATGTATTTTTATCAGATAATAAAAGTGTTGATCACACTGTAGAGTTTGTTTCATTCATTTTATATCTTTGCAGTGAACGGTTACTTAAAGTTTTTCATCACCTTAAATTGATAAGCGAGTGTAACATGCGATATTTTTTCATGCGTCAGTGACGTGAGCTAAATCTATTTTCTTCAACTCAAAACTGTGCTTGCTATATTTTAAAACTAAATACAGATTAGTTATCATTGTGTCTGTGAAAAAAATGAGGTGTTTTCTGATCAACATCCCGGCTGTCAAAAAAGACATGTTCTATGGATTAAACATAAAAATAAAGCACTTGTAAGAGACCACTTCTCAGTTTATTGATGTAAACTTGGTTAGTTTCGAGAACTAAAGATGTTCTCATCAATAGGTGAAAATAAGTAAATGCCAAATCAGTAAATTTAAAGTATGTTTTATGGCTATTGTGCAATTGAATTGGATATTTGCAGCCTGTCAAAACATTTTTTATATGAGCAAATTTGTAGTCAAGAAACCGAAACAAAAGTGAGAATGTTTTTTATAAGACACGCAAGCAGCGTCATAGGTGCATTGGAAGGCAATTTGTGGCATCACAAATTCCCTGCTAATTGAAATTTTGTAAAAACAATGAAATTACGATGTAAAGAAAAACAATAATTATTATTTTTTTATTTGAAGCACTAACTTTGTGATTTTCCATTTTATAATTAAAATGTTACGTTTTAAAATCACTTAAAAGTTATTTTCAAACAACGTTACATTTTAATTATATGAATAAAATAATCACCAAAAGTTTTACTTTAAAATTTGTATTTATCAAAAATTACTAATAAAAATTCTATTTTCTTCGTAGAGAGTTCTGTAACATTATGAATAAGTACTATTATGGATTGCCCTACGCACTTGAGATATCGCTGACTCCTTTCAAGAACGCCATAAATCAAAATACTTTATTGTTCAGGAGATCGTTTTTAGAGTTTGAAAATATAATGAAATGTATTAAAAATAAATATCAAGCCACTTATTAAACTTTTTACTGTGCAACATTAGGTAAAACCTGAATGTTTTTTCTCCATGTGAAAAATATTTAGTATATTTAAAAAAATAATTAAACAATACCTTTTCTTCAAAATGCAAAAACTACACTTTCTGCCCTGTAGCGGATAAATATTAAGTTAAAAATATGCTGCTTTTGCTGGGATATAGTACATTTTCTGGGCATTCCTAAAACAGGCACAACTGAAAATTGTCAATTTTTGATATATGACGTGGAAAGGAGTGAGCGATTAGTCAAGGGTTCAGAATGAGATTCAATCATCTCATTAACATCTTCACTGTTAACTTCCAAGTTTACTTTGTTCATTAGGTGAACTATTTTAATTGTGATGGTTTCTGGAGTTTCATCAGAATTTTTGAAATCACCCATCATTTGTGGCCAAAGTTGTTTCCGTGAATCTTTCATTATTGACTCTTTTATTTCAACCCATGCGTCTCCAATATTGTTTATTGCATTCCATGTGTTATAATTCAGTACGTACATAACACTTTTCACAGTACGAACCCGGTCATATGCGCATTTCATAGTGTGAAAGGGAAACAAAACATTTTTACATTATTGCCAAAAACTTTCTTTTTTTAAATGTGCGAAAGATGAGGCCTGCCTGTACTATTGAATGACAAGTATTTTTCTTCATCTAGGGTTGTATTGGAAAATTTATCAATTGTCTTTTTCTTCTGTATGCCTTTTGAAGTTTTTTTTATTGGTTCCTTTTTTAATACAGGCTTCGTCTGTTTAAATATTGATGTGCATACAATTGTATTATAAAAATCATAAAAGACAAAATAGAGGTTTGACGAGGTGTGGGCAGAAGGCAGATCTCCTGGCTCCGGAATATACGAGATTTGGCGGGGATCAGGACCGTCGAGGCGCTGTTAAGACCTGCCCGAGATAAGGACAATTACTCTCAAGTGATAGTCGACATCAGGGGGACCTGACATCAACAGAAGAAGAAGAGATATTATAAATTCTTTTAATTATAGCCATAGTCCACAGAACCAATCTAAACTGCAGATATATCTATTAGTCAGTTGAATGATATGGTAAAACAAATAGAAAACATGAGTCGGAATAATCGGCGGGTATATATGAGGAGATGCATGAATGTGGAAGAGGTGAAGATTGTTTGCAAAGACAGATTGGTGTGGCATTCAATTCTCTCTTCTTACCCCTATAGTGAAGCGACATGATGGTTAGTTAGTTATATACATATATATATATATATATATATATATATATATATATATATATATATATATATATATATATATATATATATATATATATATATATATATATATATATATATATATATATATATATGTATATATATATATATTTACATATATATATATATATATATATATATATATATATATATATATATATATATATATATATATATATATATATATATATATATATGTATATATATATATTTACATATATATATATATATATATATATATATATATATATATATATATATATATATATATATATAAGCAGTATATATATATATATATATATATATATATATATATATATATATAAGCAGTATATATATATATATATATATATAAGCAGTGCCATCTAGATCATTAAATATGTGAAGTAAAGGTGAGCCCATCGCTTCTTGTACCAGTAAATATAATATAAGTGAAAAATCACTTTTATTTATTTTGACTCTCTTGCGAATCGAACCCAGGACCTCTAGCATGGCAGCCAAAAATTCTAACTGCTACTCTAAGGAAGCAGACATAAAATGGTGAGTAACTACTTGTCCCACTTTGAAGGTTTCTTAAGATTGTCACCATGCCTAGTGCATAGGTGAAGCTGTCAAAGCTCTAAATTTGTAAAATTTTCATAATTTTTTGTTGGATTTCAGTTAAAAACAGTGATCAGTGCATTCTTAATCTTTTTGTTCATTCAGTTTGTAATTTTAACAGATACCTATAAAAAAAAAACATTTTTTTCATGTAGGTAATTCAGGTTTTTACAACAATAATATGTACACACTACACACATTTTGTTGCAATTTCAACCAGTTTAAAAGTAGAGTGCGCAGGTTGAGGGTGTCCGGATTGCTCTAAGGTTTTTTTTTTCGATTTTCATATTTTTTATGATTAATTTTTAGTTTAAAACAGTGATCAGTGCATTCTTTGTCCTTTTTTACATAAAGTTTGTAATTTAAACAGTTCATTTATAAAATTAAACATTTTTCATGAAGATAATTACGTTTTTACAACAATAATATGCACACAAATTTTGTTGCTATTTTGATCAGTATTGAAGTCAGTTAGTTTTGGTGCAATTTTTGGAACATGGAGAAGTTGAAACCGCCCTGATCTTCCAGATGGCCCAAGAATAAATATATTGGAAATGATTTCTCCACCAAAAGCAAGTAAAATGAGAATAAAATTGCTATTTTTTTTCTAAAGATAATCAATTGATTACATACTGTAATTAGATAAATTAGTTAGTCTGTGGCAATTAGCAAAGGATAGCCAAAACGATGTTTGATAGATGTTCGAATGATGAAATAAGGAAAGAATGTAAGGCTGAGATAAGCATTATCGATAAAATTAAGAAAGGTGTGTTGAGATGGTTTGGACATGTGGAGCGTGTGAGTGAAGAAAGAACGGTTAAACAAATTTATGAGGCGAGTGTAGTTGGAAAAAGAAGCAGAGGACGACCGAGGAAAACTTGGCACAATCAGGTTTGTCAAATACTTGAAAGCGGCCGGGTCAGGAGTCGTAATAATCGTCGGGTACGTATGAGGAGATGCATGAATGTAGAAGAGGCAAAGAATGTTTGCAAAGACCGAGTGGTTTGGCGTTCGATTCTCTCTGCCTACCCATGCGGAGAAGCGGCGTGATGGTTAGTTAGTTAGTTTTTTTAGCCATGATTATCCTTTATGCAGAACCTAAATTATACCACCATAATTAATTAAGTACCTAAATTATTCTTTCAGGTTCTCTATTGTATTTGTACAATATAGAAATCAAAACATGTGCATTTTGGGAGAATATTTGCACCTGAGGGTAGAATCAAATAATCCATCACTTTTGAGACATTCCAAGCAGCATGGCGGTGCTTGAATTTACCAATTCTCGACAATAATAATCTGGAAGCATACCTACCTACATAGGTACACCAAAACCAAGATATGCTTGTTCAGGGAAGTGACCAACGACTTCTCGATTGAAGATGCAATTAGTAAAGTCACCACATCTCCAGGGGGCTCAATTGTGACGACAAATCTTCAGTGAGACAATTTGAAAACCTTCGCAAATGAGGTATTACTTTTGATTACATGTTGTATAAAATAATACGTTTTCTCTTATCTAAACAAGGATGAACATATAAAACAAGGGATCATGCATTAGCCTGAAATATTTTAATTATTATTGCTTTAATTATTATTAGTTAGGAAGTGAGATATTCCAGATATTGATATGGTCCGCGAAATCATTGTCGAGGTTTTGCATTCGGTGTATAATATTTATCCATTTTATTTAGGTTGAGCTGTGTTTTTATACCATCAACCGAAGTTATCAGTGTTGTATGGATATACCAATATACAATGTGGATGGACTTCATATACATGTGGAGAATCCGGCACTGGATCATCATCTAAATGTATCAACTGTTCCGGATCCCATTCAGCTGCCAGAACTACCTCCTACTTCTACATCCTTCCAAGCTGTTGTCAACAAGGTAAATAATATATCCTATGCATGCTTATATATCCCTCCATATTGCTTCGATTCGCAGTACTGAGAAAGTCATTCATAAACATTCCGTTTCTTTATTATAAGAGGGGATTTCAACATCTGTTCTCCTAGCTTGGGGTTGAGAATATGCAGATAGATCCGGAAAGTTAATATTAACCATAATCCCTCAAGTGCGGTGGACATATCTCTCACTCCTTTCAAGAACGTCATAAATCAAAAATTGTCAATTTTCAGTTGTGTATGTTTTCGGAATGCCCAAAATATGTACTATATCCCAGCAAAAGCGACATATTTTTAACTAAATATTTACCCGCTACAGGGCAGAAAGTGTTGTTTTTGTATTTTGAAGAAAAGGTATTGTTTAATTATTCTTTTTAAATAAACTAAATAATTTTCAAATAAAGAAAAAACCTTCAGGTTTTACCTAAAAAGATCTGTTGCACAGTAAAAAGTTAAAAGTGGCTTGGTATTTATTTTTAATACATTGTATTATATTTTCAAACTTTAAAAACGTTCTGCCGAAAAATCAAGTTTTTTGATTTATGACGTTCTTGAAAGGAGTGAACGATATCTTTATGATTAACGGATCTGGGAGCATCTGTTGGATGACTTGTATTGTAATGTCCACTTTACATATAATAAATAATATGCTGTGATTTAACTTTGAGAAATGGAATATCACAGTCAAAAACAGCAAAATATGCTCTATATAAAGTGAATGAAATTTTTACTCATATTTTTATGATAAAACATTTAGAAGGTACAGTGCAGGCTTTTCCACACCTACAAAATGCATTCCAACTTGAAAACCATACAATGTCAATGTCACTAATGCATTCACTTTCCCACTAATTATAGCGGGAAAGTGAATGCAAGGACAAATGTACCTTCTAAATGTTTTATTGTAAAAAAATGAATAAAACTTCCATTCACTTTATATAGAGCATATTTTGCTGTTTTTGACTGTGATATTGACTGTGATATTCTATTTCTTTTATTTATTTATTAAAATGCATGGACATTGAAGTTGCAATGACTAAATTTAGAAGAAGAAAAAAAACATAATAAAACAAAGTAAAATAACAAAAACAGTCAAACTTTAGCAGAAAAAAACAGGGCTGGTTTAGCTTTTGTTCAAAATCGCCTGGTTTGGGATGATCTTAGGAAATTTAGAGCATCACACCTTCCTCCTAAAATATAAAATATAAGCATAGAATTGATGGTTGAACAGGTGATTTTGTAGATAAACTTATATACAAACTAAATGCCACTTTTTTCTATCATTTAAGACAGTTTGTGGCTCAGATCACCTTTTAAAATGGAGAAAATGTTGACTCCATTCAAAATCCCATGTATTCTTATTCAGGAACAATAACAAATAGTAATATATTTACTGAATTTATATGATTGGATATGGCCTTATCCCATAAATATAATAAAATAATAATAAAACCCTTATCCGCACCCCAACGGTGCATAGGGCACTGCGTCATATAAACGCAGTGTTATCTTGATTGTTTTTTTTTTTTTTTTTTTTTAAATTTATTGGCAAAGCACCCAATTTTGGGTGATACCTGCCATACTAGTGATTTTACTTAAACAATATATTTTTTTTTTATTGATTTTTTTGGGGTCACACGCTTTTGCCATACTTTTTTATATGTTTAATGATGACACCGTTAACATTTTTTGAGTTGATTGACAATAGGTGTTGGACTTGGTGGGTCTTCGCAAAAATTGTTTTAAATATGTTAAATTGTGATTTATTTAAATGTAAACAATTAATAAATAATAAAACCCTTATCCGCACCCCAATGGTGCATAGGGCACTGCGTCATATAAACGCAGTGTTATCTTGATTGTTTACACATGAAGGAAAGGTGATCAGCCCTCCGCTTCAGGTACCAGTCCAGGTTAATATTGAATAAACATGACAGTGAAAAAATCACTTGTATTTATTTTACCCCCCTTGGAAATCGAACCCGGGACCTCCAGAACGGTAGCCGAGCGTGCTGACCATTACACTACGGAGGCGGCCATAAATATGGAACAAACAATTGGCTATCCCAATGTTCGAAATCCTCTTATCCTGAAATTATTAAATCTCAAGGCTAAAAATACAAATGGCTGAATTTTTTAACACAACCACGTTTTTGTCACAATTGCAGTTTGGCTTCAGAAGAGCCGTATCTTGTCTGAGTGTAGTCAGACATTTAACTAATCAATAAATCACAGTGGACATTTGAGAGCTTATTTAAAAGTTTAGATACCTTTAAACAAATTAATTGACACTTCCTAGTATTCCAGAATGGATCACACAGAGAAATCTTGTCTAAAATCAAGGTTCGGAAGATTTCACATCTGGGATGGATTTCGTGCAGAGAAATTCCATCTTCTACAAATCATCATGATGATCAAAGATAGAAGAATTGCAAGAAGCTGGCAGAAAACAGACCTTGTAGCTTCGCAGCATATGCGATTGGACCGGGATATAAGGAGTGGAGGAGTTGTTCCGGACAGCGCAGGACCGCGAAGCTTTTGCCAGAGGATGATACATGAAAAAGAAGGTATTCTAGATGTAGTTATTTAAATTGTCTGTGACATCAGATATCAGAACGCTGTACCTATATAAACATATTGTGGGTATACTGGCAAAAAACGCTAATTCTTAAATCCCTGTTTGAATAATCCCTGTTATTTAAAGCTTTTAGCCTGAATAAAATACCCGCTATTAAACCGCTAAGTTGAATTTACTTTTAAAACCACATATATATTTGATATTTCAAAATACTTAGTGTATTTTGGTCCGCCTCCGTAGTGTAATGGTCAGCACGCTCGGCTACCGTTCTGGAGGTCCCGGGTTCGATTCCCAGGGGGGTCAAATAAATATAAGTGATTTTTTCACTCTAATATTTATTCAATTCCCAGGGGGGGTAAGAATAAATATGAGTGATTTTTTCACTGTAATATTTATTCAATATTACCCTGGACTGGTACTTGAAGCGGAGGGCTGATCACCTTTCCTTCATGTGTAAACGATCAAGATAACACTGCGTTTATATGACGCAGTGCCCTATGCACCATTGGGGTGCGGATAAGGGTTTTATTATTTTTTTATTAATATTTATTAATATTTATTCAATATTACCCTGAACTGGTACCTGAAGCGGAGGGCTGATCACCTTTCCTTTGTGTGTTAACGATCAAGATAACACTGTGTTTATATAATGCAGTGCCCTATGCACCATTGGGGTGCGGATAAGGGTTTGAATTGAAATTAATTGAATATATTTGACATTTCAAACTACTTAGTGTATT
The DNA here is from genome assembly GCF_059751285.1 of Brachycentrus maculatus. NCBI lineage: Eukaryota > Metazoa > Arthropoda > Insecta > Trichoptera > Brachycentridae > Brachycentrus > Brachycentrus maculatus. Next base: position 1,076,180 of record NW_028280953.1, read on the forward strand.
TTGCCAGTTTATGGAACGTTGAAAACTTTATAATACTGCATCATTAAGTATATAATACATATTTTCGAGTTAACGAATTTGCCAGTTTACCAACAATATATGATTATCAAACCGTTTCCTGAATAATTTGGGAAACCCCCAATGAACGATATTGAGTCTTCTACTCAAACATTTTGTGATGTGATCTTAAAAGTACCCTAGGAAATCAGTGCACCATTCTTCAGTATGCAGACATACTGAAGAATGATATATTTCAATGATAAAAACTTATCAAGCCTCAAAGCGCTCACTCCTTCCAACAATGTCATCATATATCAAAAAACTAGATTTTTCAGGAGATTGTTTTTAAAATTTAAAAATATAATAAAATGTATTAAAAAATAAATATCAAGCCACTTATTGAATTTTTTACTTTGCAACAGATCTTTTAATATAAAACCTGAAGGTTTTTTTCTCCATTTAAAAAATATTTAGGATATTTAAAAAAATAATTAAATAATACCTTTTCTTCAAAATGCAAAAAGAACACCTTCTACCCAGTAGCGGGTAAATATTAAGTTAAAAACATGCTGCTTTCGCTGGGATATAGTACATTTTCTGGGCATTCCGAAAACATGCACAACTGAAAAATGACAATTTTTGATAAATGACGTTGTTGAAAGGAGTGAGCGAAAGGTGTCTGATGTTTCCTCTTTTGTATTTATTTGCAACGCAAAGATCAATTGAAGCGAAAATGTTTTGAGAAATTTTGTACAGATGGCACACAGTACATGCGAATTTTATTTTCAGTTGAAATGTCAATTGTTTTGAAAGTGCGGTTATTTTTTAAATTTAGATTCTTATATTAACACATTGTTTGCGGGCGGTTTTTTCATCAACCCCGACCTTAATTATACTCAGACAGTCTGCCGCCCGACCCTCAGTATACTAATCACAACTAACAGCAAAACCAATTCCTATCTGTACAATGTTTGCAGACGTCTCTCGCGCTTTACCAAAAGTAAGCATATAGAACGCTTATAAACGTCTCCCAGTCTCTACCAACAGTATGTAAAAGATGCTTTTAAGTGTTTCCCGCAAACAGTGTGTTAGGAGCAATGATCAATGGGTACATAATACATTGTCTTAATCTCGATGCTACATCAAGACTAAAAATAAGCATATTTTCCCTATACCCATTCGTTTAACCACATTTATTATGTTGGCATAATGTGGAGAGTGTATATTTATTTTATTTGACCAGTGACCGGCTTTCGTCATTACCATCATCATCAGACTGGTGGGGCTAGACAAAATTCTATGTTTTATACACAACAAGGTAGGGGTTGAAAACCATAAAGATTTTTTTCATAAAATTAACTTTGGTCTGTTACAATAATATATTTCAAGTAATCGGAGTTTAAAGCTGGATGTTATATAAATTTCATTTTAATTTATTAGGGTATTATACAGTTTATACTTAACAATAATGGAAAATCAATGAAATAATTCCACATTTAAGAATACTTTACTGTATAGTAAGAGAGAAAAGGTATTTTTGAATATGGGTGGGTAGGTGTGTGTGAGTCTGAGGTTTGAGTAAACTTACTTCAGCCTTCTTGTGTCCAGTATTGAACAAAGGCCTCCCTCTTGGACTTGCACAGTTGTCTGTTGGACACGACTCTCTTCCAGTGCAGGCCCGCCACTTTTTTTATATGTCATCAGACCATCTTGCCTGGGGCCTACCCACGCTTCTGCGTCTTGTTCTAGCCCTCCATTGAAAGCTGTCCCACCGCATTCCCAGATCTGATTCAGAAGCATCTAGGCTTCCTGACAGACCTTCTCTTGCAAAGCAATTTTATTTTTATTATTTAACTATGTTTAATTTATTGAAAATGTGGAACAAAATTGTATCTCAATTTTACTGTGAATTTATATTTCAAACCTTTCAATATGCCTGTCACTACCAATCTAAATAAATACAATTTTGTAAATCCACCGCCAAATTTTCTAGAAGTACCCCGGTGTAGGCAGTGAAAGGGATTAGTATTTAGTTAGTTCAGTTAGTCAGCTAGATCCAATTTCGACCCTACGTTGGCCGGTATCATCAGCATAAGTGACCACCGTGCATTCCTTTGGAAAAGGAAGTCGCAATAGGTCTTCAAAGAGTACATTCCAAAGAGATGGACCCAATACTGAACTCTGAACACAACCCATGCTTGTTGCCTTTTTGACGGTTGTGTTGCCATAGATCGCCGAGATAGTTGTGTAATCTAGGTAGTTCTTTATTATTACAAAGAGCTCTTTGGATAACCTCTGTTTTTTAACTTTGCTAATATCATGGGACAGCAGGAATTGTCAAAAGCACCCGAAATGTCTAGGAAAATCCCACATGCTTGCTTTTCCGAGCACTCTCGGGCCTAACTACTCGCAAACATTATGGCGTCCTCTGTGGAACGAGAATTGATGAAGCCGAATTGTCTCTCACATGGTGGTATAAGGACGGGTGTTGCACTAATTACGTGCATCCACGTCTCCACTAGTTTGCTCCTCTGCGTTTTAAAAATGGATGGAAATTAATTGAATAGACTTACTTGATTTTTTCACGTTTTTATACTCACAAAATTAATTAAGGTTACAAATTTTAGTCCTAATGCACTAATATAGCGCGGCATCCTTGTCTATGCCGCCTCGCTCTGTGGACGCCGCTTGCGTCACATCCGTTCATGGTAGTCGGGGCCAGATGAGGCACCACAGTGGCAAAAGTCAGCAGTCCATCCTGTTCCTGATAGGTTTTTCTAAGATTTTGCCAAAAGCTGGGAGGAGAGTAATCGGTCGATACGCTGCAAGATCGGACTCTTGCCGTTCCCTTTTGGAATTATTCTGAGGAGACCCTCCTTCCAGGCATCAGGAAAGATGCCCTTTTCTAGGCAAGATCTCATGAGACCCTTTGCCTTATCTCTAGCAAATACCCAAGTGTTTCTAACTATGTATTTGTCAGTTTATCCTGTCGTTTCCGGGTGCATTTTTAGGGCCTAGCGACTCAATAATTAGTTCCAATTCTCGGTCAGTCATACTACTTACTGACGGGTCACTGATTTATTTTTTTTCTTTATTTTAAATTCTTTTGCATTACATAACATAAATTCAAATACAAAAAAAAATATAAATAAAATATAAATATGAATACAAGAAAAGATCCCACAAAGGCATGGCCTGTGTGTGGGTATACAATATAATTTAGTCATAGTAAAGGGTACAAGGGTATAGGTATTATAAGTAGAACTAGAATAATAGTGTTAATATAAAATACAAAAAATACTTAACTATCAGAAAACGATTTTATTTTTTTAAATAAAATTAAAAACTTAACATAAAAATTTGAAAAAGTAAAAAGTAAAGTTAGCAAGCATGTACTACAAGAAAAAGGAGCTTAAATCTGTCTTCAAGGATCTACCCGTGCAATCTGCCTAATTTGTTCTAGACCTCCATTGAAAGCTGTCCCACCGCATGCCCAGATCTGGTACAGAAGCATCTAGGCTTCCTGACAGATCTGCTCTTGCTAAACAATTTTTTTTTGTTGTTTGAACTAAGTTGCGAAATTTATTGAAAACATAAATGCAGCCCACATCAGAGCAATCGCGCGGCCCAAACAATTTCCTAATCTCCCCATTAGAAAGGGCTACCTTCCCTTCCAAGTTGGAGGCGATTAGTTCGTTCAAGAACTCATCTTCCGTCATCTGCCTGGGTGCATTATTTTTTAAAATTATTTATTTATTTAATATTTTTAAGTACAACATAATTAATCCGCTCCCTAGGTGGAGCATATGGAGTCCACAAACTGTCTCCAGGCTTTTCTGTCGGCTGCCAGCTCCCTTGCATCCTCCCAAGTCAGATCCGCGTCCTGAAGTTCTGACGGGAACTGCCGACGAATTGTCAGCAGTGGTCGTCCTGGGCGGCGCGAACCGGATGCCTTGTAAAAGAGGCAAGCTTGATTAAGGCTCTCAGGAGGCATGCGGAGTACATTGCCAAGCCAACTGAACCGCCTTTTCTTGACGACAGTTGTGACCAATACAATTTCTAAACATTTATACATATGGCAAACTTATAGTTTTAGATTTGCTGTGCCTGATTATAAATAACGATCCTTGGTAGATGTCCCTTGGGCTCAACCAAGTTCAGCCCTTGTGTTCTCAACCTTTCGCTTGCTTTTTTAATATGCCCCTGACCCTCCCTGGAGGAGGTTTGTATTAAAATTCTAGACCAGCAGTCAAGCACCTTTTTCGTCCATCTATCCTCAGATATTCGCGCAACATGACCTGCCCAGTTCCACTTTTGTCCCGCGATTCTTTGAGCCACATACCTTGGTCTTTTCCCGTATCCAAACATTAGTTTTTCGATCCCTAAGGGATATGTTTATCATCTTTCTCTCCATTGCTCTTTGTGTTACCCGGAGTTTATATGTATATGATTAATTTTGTTAGGGTAAATGTCTCAAATCCATATGGCACTGGGATAGCACTGAGAGTGGGAGTTTTCCTTGTGGAAGCGTGTTGACCCGATGTGGGGAAGTGTGCGTTTTGCGCTGATTACGGGCATCCACGTCTCCATTATCTCCTCAGAAGTTGCATTTTATATTAAATGGATAAAATAATAAATAATTAATCTTGAATGATTCCCGTTTATTTTCACAAAAGATTTTGTTTACTAATAACTTAAAATTTACAGATTTTACTCTAGATTTATATTCACAAAAAATTATTTTAATGTTACAAATTTTGTCACGACGATGCAAGGGCGTAGGATGTGGCGACAGTTCACTTGCAGTTTCGGTGACAGAAGAGGAATGTGCTTAGTCTCGCCCTCGCTTATAAGGGTGTGGTGACGTCCGCTGCTCGCGATTGCCCTGTTCGCGATTGCACAAGGCACACACCACATCCTCTTCAGATGGATGGGAATGTTTGGAGATTTTAGGGCGTTTGATAATTTAGCAAATGCGGCCAATCCTAAAGCTATTCACCTTTCCAGTTCGGCTTCCGTTTTATCACTTCCCGGTTTGATAATGTGACCCAAATATACATAAGACTAGACTCTTTGATATATTGACCTTTGACCGTAATCTGTTGGTATTAGATTTGTGCTTGACACGAATTTTGTCTTAGTCATGTTCATCTTTAACCCCACCTTACAGCATTTGTTTTTCATGGCACTAAAAGGTCGGTATGAAATGGAATATGCAGTAAAGAAAAGGAGAGAAATGGAATTAATAAGAGAGTGGTTATAGGATTTATTTTTTGTAACAAGATTAACAAATTATTGCCCGAATGCATCAGAATACACAAACATACTACGCAGTATATTATTTTGAGAAATAAAAAGACTTTGTTTTTTGATCCACTCACATTTTTATTAACAACCAACTAGTTTCGGCAACAACCCGTTGCCCTCTTCAGGGTTTAATTTATGACTGTACATATTTATAAAATAGAAACAGTGTACAAGTTATTGGGTTTCGATAAGAATAGGGGTGGAGGTAATGGTGTTTTAAGGAGGGGTAAGAGCAAGGAAGGGGATAACTGTGTTTAGGTTGGGTTTGATTTATGGGAAAAATATAAAAAATTGGAAATTTAATTGATGTTTAATTATATTTAATTTCTGTTTAACAGTTTTTTTATTTCTAAAACTTCCAAATTATTAATTTGACTAGTTCTATTATTAAAATTTAAAATTTCTATCCCATCTTCAAAATTTAATGAATGATTATTTGACAAGATGTGGTCCGCGAATTCCTTTATTCTAATGTGAAATGTATGCGATGTTTTGCCTATATAAAAGGCTTCCCAATCGTGGCAAGTTAATTTGTACACCCCTGATTTGTTTGATTTATTTGTTATGTCTTTGGTATTTTTAATAAAATTTCCTAAATTCATAAAATTTCCTAATTTCAATATTCAAAACATACTACGCAGTGCTCGGACACAGTGAATATACAATAATTACCTTATAATAAATAGCGATCGTCTACTCGGCACAATTTAACACTATTTTTTCTTCTTTTCCGTGTCATTCCTCATTGCTGAGGGTTGTGACCCTTGTTGGAGCAACGACTCTTCTCTATTTATCCCTTGACTATGAGCACGTAGCGCTTTAACCATCGAGGTGCCTGCTGCTACCTTAACTTGATTGGTCCAATGTTCGGGGATCTTCCTCTCCCTCTCTTCCCCTCCAGGCTACCGATCATAACCAGTCGTTCCAGGCTCATCCTCATTGCCATAGAACTAAAGGTGTCCAAAGAACTGAAGAATCAGTCTTGTACAGACACTGGCCAGAGTCAAGCCATCTATGTGTAACTCCTGACGAATGGACTCGTTGGTGCGTATTCACAATAAATATGTAATAATTAATGGTGATCATCTACTCTATATATTCTTTTTCCTTTTCTTCAGCTAGGACCGTGTCCTGTTGTTCTCGGAGTCGCTCCCGGGAGATGGAACAGCTGTCTTTCCATCGTTTAGGTGGTCTTCCTGGGGGTCTGTTACCTCTTAATAATTTATTAGCAGAGACCTGAGTGTCTACCAATAAAGTTAATACAGTAAGGGGTCATAAACCATTGATTGATTTACATGGATTTATTTTTTTTTTAGTAATTAGGTTATAAGTAGAGAAGAAATGGAACATGACAATTTTCTACTTACCTCTTTTTTAATATTGCGGTATTATTTCCAAAAATATTTATCTCGTTAAATCTCTTGTAGTAGGTGTCCATGATTCTATTTAAGGTAGTGTTTTTTGAGAAGATTATGCTACATTTAGTATGTCTCTTCTTCTGTTTGTGTCATGTCAGGTCCCCCTGACTTCGACCATCACTTGAGAGTAATTGTCCTTGTCTCGGGCAGCTCTAAACAGCTCTTCGACTGTTCTGATCCCTGTCCAATCTCGTACATTCCGGAACCAGAAGATCTGTCTTCTGCCCACACCTCGTTGACCCTCTATTGACCTTTTATGATTATGTGCAATTATTTTTTTTTTTTCTTTATTTAAAATTCTTTTGCATTACATTCAAAAACAAAAAATATTTATAATAAATAAAAATGAATACATAAAAAGATCCCACAAAGGCATGGCCTGTGTGTGGGTATACAAAATAAATAGTCATAGTACAGGGTATAAGGGTATAGGTTTCTAAGTATAATTAGTTAATACAAAATACAAAAAACTTAATTTAAATACAAAAAAAAAAATACTTGACTCTCAGTGAGCAATTTTTTTTTTTTTTTTTTAAATTAAAACTTAAACATAAAAAAGATGACAAAGTAAAAAAGTAAAAAGCTAGCGATCATGTGCTAAATGAAAAAGGAACTTAAATCTGTCTCTTTTATAAATAATCTAAGCAAATTTTTAAATTTACACGAACTTAGGGAATTAACATCTAACAAATAGTCTTGCAAATAGCAATAGCTTGTCTTCTCTCCTTTCAGCACATGCCCCAGATAGAACACCTTCCGGACCTTGATATCAGTCAGCAACTGTCTCCCTGCTCTTGCTCTTTGGAGCACATTTTCGTTACTGACCACATCGGTCCACGGAATGCGTAGCATTCTACGATGTATCCACATTTCGAATGCCTCTAGTCGGTTCATAGTGTAGTACACCTCTGAGGTACCCTAAAATGAATACGTGTAACTAGGGAACAGTTGTTTTGTTAGAAAGCTATAGAAGTCGAACATGATGATGAAGAGAATTGGGGCTAGTACACAGCCGTGCTTCACCTCAGTAGAGACCTCAAAGGGATCAATTCAAACATCATCTATTTCTACGCAGCATTCGCTATCAGTATGAAGCGCCCTGATAATGGTTACAATTTTGATAGGAACTCCATTTGCTTCTATGATATTCCAAAGAGAAGACCTGTGCGGACTGTCGAAGGCTTTCTCATAATCTACAAAACAGCAGGCACAGGCGCAGTTCCATTCATTACTTTGCTGTAAAAGGCATTGTATGCTATGTATATGGTCAGCTCACTCCCTGCCTGGAAGAAAGCCAGCTTGGTTTTCTCTAAGTCCTCGCATTATCAGTTGTTGGATTCTTGCCAGTATTATTTGTGCCAGAATTTTTCCAGGAACGCTTAGAAGAGTAATTCATGGACAACGAAACGTCACCCAGGCCATGTCTTCGAACCATGTTCTCTCTTTGCAGCATCCATTTTAGATCACCCTTTTTGTGGAGGGCTATAATTTCTCCATTTACCCAATCCTTTGGGTACCTCTCCACTTCCCATACCTTTGATAATAGGTGATAAAGGGGGTTGAGGATAGCGTCCATACCACTCTTGATGAAATTATTTATTTGTTTATTATTTCTTCTTACAATACATGTTCAATTTTTTTATTAACGCCTCACTAGGCAGAACCCGCGGCGAGTCGTTCATTTACTTAATAAAAAAATATTCTTTTGAAATTACAAATATAATGACATAAAAATATAAAACAAAGTTATGTTAACAAAATAAGTACAGTGAGATGTTGACAAGTATAGCAATAATAATAATATTAGCTGACTTTATTTAGGCAGGGTGAGCAGATTAGGCGTTAGCCTCACCAGGCAGAACCCGTGACGAGTCGTTCATTTACATTATAAAAAACTATTCCTTTGAAATTACAAATATAATGACATAAAAATATAAAACAAAGTTATGTTAACAAAATAAGTACTGTGAGATATTGACAAGTGTAGCAGTAATAATAATAATATTAGCTGACTTTATTTAGGCAGGGTGAGCAGATTAGGCGTTAGCCTCACCAGGCAGAACCCGTGACGAGTCGTTCATTTACATTATAAAAAACTATTCCTTTGAAATTACAAATAAAATGACATAAAAATATAAAACAAAGTTATGTTAACAAAATAAGTACAGTGAGATATTGACAAGTGTAGCAGTAATAATGTGATAAGCTGACTTTATTTAGGCAGAGTGACCAGCTTTAGGCTGGTGGCTCTTGTGTCCCATTTCCAAAAGGCTTTTTAACATATTACACTAGGGATGTTAGTCAAAATACATTGGGTTTATGTAGGTTGAAAGGAGTGGGTGGGGTTTAAATTGGATATTGACGAATCTTGCTTAACTGATGTTGAATCAAATAGCGGACTATAAGGAAAATTAATTTGGTTATTGATTGAAGGATTATTATTTTTACTCTTCTTCTTATTTCGTCTCAATCCTGCGGATTGGTTTGCAGCAACAAATGACATCTCCTTCGCCACTCCGGTCTATTTTGCAAAACAGCCTATGTCCTCGTATAAGTCGCAAAGATATTTGCGGCGTGGGCGTCCTTTGGCCTTTGTTCCCTCTTCAGGTTATCAGGTCCAGCAAACCCTCCGGCCTCAACACGTGACCGATCCATTTGGCGCATCTATGGGGAAATGTGTGTTTGCACTAATTACGTGCATCCACGTCTCCATTTATCGCTCCTCAGAAGCTGCATTTTACTAATGGATGATAATTTAATAAATAGACTTACTTGAATGATTCACGTTTTTATATTCACAAAATTAAGTTTACAAATGATAAGTTTACTAATAATAAATTTACTAATCTATGTATCATGGAATGGTATGCTGCAAGTTTATGAGACCACGGGTGCATTGATGTGGCGTATTTTGTCATGTCTGTAAATGTCTGTAAATGTTGAAATTACAAATATAAAACAAAGTTATATTAACAAAATAAGTACAGTGAGATATTGACAAGTGTAGCAATAATAATAATATTAGCTGACTTAATTTAGGCAGTGTGAGCAGATTAGGCAGGCGTAAGCATTACTAGACAGAACCTGTGACGAGTCGTTCATTTACTTTATAAAAAAATATTCCTTTGAAATTACAAATATAATGACATAAAAATATAAAACAAAGTTATGTCAACAAAATAAGCATCTATTGTTTCTTTTCTAATGGGTCAAGTAAGGGAGAATGAATGTGCGTTACTTGATCTAACTACATTTGTGTAAGATTTTTACATTAATATTTTTATCAAAATCATGATTTGCCTCTATTAAGTGGTTAGCAAAAGCGGAGTTTTCTTTTTTATTTCTCCATCTTAGGACGTGTTCGTTTATTCTTATTTTAAACGATCGTCCCGTTTGCCCCACGTATTCAGTACTGCATGATCCACAACTTAATAAATATGAGCCTGAATTTGTTTCTTTTTCCCTTTTATCTTTATTATTAATTAGTATCTTCCCCAAATTAGAATTATTATAAAAGGCTATGGAACATTCATCTCTGTTCGCTAGTTTTCCGATTCTATTACTACTATCCCCTATAAAAGATAATTTAGCCCATTTTTTATGTACTTTTGAAGTCTCTGTAATGAGAGCTTTACTTAATTGAGATGTTGCAAGTCTCTTTTGTTTTTGTTTTGAATATTGAAATACTTTGTGTTCTGATCCACTCACATTTTTACTAACCAACTAGTTTCGGCAACAACCTGTTGCCCTCTTCAGGGTTACATTTATTACTTCTTCTTATTCTTTTGTTTCTTCCTGGTTTTTTCCTAGATTCTTTTGTTTTTTCCTAATTAATTGATCAATTAAACCACATTCATAACCGTTATTGGAGGCTATCGTCTTTATGGTATTAAGTTCAGAGTTATAATTATCATTATTTAATGGGACATACAACATGAATTAAACTATGAAATACAGGGAGTTTATGGGAAATATGATGCTTAGATTTGTTATGAATGTTATCGCTGTATGTGGTTTTTCTATATATCGCAAATTCTAATTTATTGTTTTCGATGCTGATTTTTAAATCAAGGAAATTAATTACTTTACCGCCCAGTTCCATAGTGAATTGAATTGATTTATTTATTTTGTTTATTTCTGTTAGGAGAATGTCTAATTGTCTTTGGCTTCCTGACCATACAATTAGTGTATCATCGACATAACGGCGATAAAATTTAACATTATTGAATGATTTTAATTTTGTAATGGATTTTTCCTTATGATCCATGAATATTTCAGCAAGGATCGGTGAAATGGGGCTTCCCATAGCTAAACCTGATTTTTGTACATAATATTTATTATCGAATTGAAAATAGTTTTGATCTATACAGGTTTTTATGAAGTTACTGATATCTTGATTTTTATTAAGTTACTAATATCTTGATGATTATTATAAGTAAGTTTGCTATTGAGGAGGATGTCTAGTGCTGACCTTTCTTCTTCTTTTACCGTTCCTTATATTTTATTTATTTTTATTTTATTTTTGAACTTTGTACAATATGTGTGTACATTGGCGGGCTTATTGCTATAAAACAATATCTTCCAACCAACCAGTGTGAACCAACAGACTAGTGTGAACGATCTAGGCTTGTACCTTTTGATGTCTGTTAGAAATTAGTGGGGAGATAATGCTTGAACAGGTTAAGACAAGGATAAAAAAGAAAAACAAAGAAACATAGGAGAGCATAATTACAAATTAAGAATTTAAACAGGGTAACATGAATAGAAAAACAAAATGACGATAAAGTAAGGAAGGCATGGGAAAAGGGAGGGGTCAGGGGAGGAGGAGATGGACAGTTAGGGTTCTAAGGTAAGATAATGAAGTTTCAGGCGTTTTTTGAAGGTTAAAATAGAAGGTGCATTTTTTACGTGTAGAGGTAGTTCATTCCAGAGTCTAGCCGCTTGGACAGTAAAGGAATTACTGAGGAATGTTGTGTTGTGGCAAGGAATGGAGAGTGTTCTCTCTTGGGAAGAGCGAAGCGATACACCATGATCAGAAAGGTAAACGAAGTTTTCTACAAGATAAATTGGTGCACTGTATTATATGAAGCACATGGAGACCACAAACTGTCCAGGCTTTTCTGTCGGCCGCCAGCTCCCTTCCCTCCCAAGTCAGGTCTCCGTACCAAAGTATGGTTATTTTCATTTAAGTAGTTGACAAATTGAGAGTCTCGTTTTGTATTTTTTAAAAGATCTTATGTGTTCTGAATATCTGGTTGAGAACGAACATCCAGTTTGTCCCACGTAAATTGCACTACAGTCGTTGCATTCTAGTTTGTGGATTCCATTGTGTTTTTTAAATATTTCATTTTTTTTTTGCTTGGTTGTGTTGCTGTATTTTTCCCTTGCTTATGATTTATCAAGGTGATGTTTGTGAGCTGTTGTTAGTGTTATTGCTTTTGTGTATGATTTTACGTGTAAGTGTTTTGTGTACTGTTTTATGAATTGTTAGTTCTTTGTGTGTGATTCTAAACTCTGAATTCCTAACTCTGTTGTCATGGACTAGTTACGCTTTCCGACATTTGTCCTAGTGTCGAGGGAACCATGAGAAACCTTAACCGGAAAGGATTTACCTGTGAAGAAAAGTTACGTGTTTTATATATTTATATCACAGTTCGTTATTTGAGAGAAAAATCTCTCCATGTATTGTACATTTTAAATGTATTTTATCACAGTTTTCTATGACAAGCTTTGAGTTCCAGCCTCTCTACTTGTTCATAGGTCTTATTTTGTCTATAATTACTTTAGCAAAGCACATAAACATCCTGGAGAGCGTGCAATTTTGTAATACTTTTGAGAAGTCTTCAAATGGTATTTTTCGTCTGCCGCATTCTTTTTGAAACGAGTATCTCTCTTTGGCCCACCGTTGCTTCAATAAAGATATTGGCATTATTGCTGTATTTGTCTAGAAGTATGCAGTTTTTAGAAAATTCTTGGTTGATTATTATTACTGCCGCCTTGACTGGGGAATTAAGTCCGGGTTTTTGGAAAATTTTTCATCCGTACGTAGTTTTATTGATTTTACCCTTGCTTCCGACATAGGGTTCTTGTACTAAGGCAATATCGATTTTTTGTTCTACCGCTTCTTTGAAGAACGAAACGGTAGCAGATTCGCATCTCTGTAGATTGGCCTGTGCAACTTTAATGACGTTATATGGTTTATTGGCCATAGTCTACCATATTCTTGTATCTATTGATTTGTCTTTGGTGCGCCGGGCACTCGTCAGTTAACGCTTTGTGATTTGTTGGCGCGTTTGTTTTGTACTGCCTGTTTACCAAGATGCAATTATTGCATTTGGTGGTGTTGTTTTTATCTGTGCACTGAGCTGCGCGGTGTTCTCCACCGCACCTCCAGCACACCTCTTTATTTTTGCAGTGAGCCACGGAGTGTCCGTAGCTCATGCACTTTTGGCAAGCTATTATTGATACGTATTCTGCTACGCCAGCCTTGGCGTAGCCGATGCTGATTCTACCCATCTCTAATAGACGGGTCCATAAGGCAGGTTGGACTGGACAAATATTTCATTTGTACTTTGAGATTTTTTTAAAATTTCCGTTATCTAAAAAACTAACTAACTAACCATCACGTCGCTTCTCCGCAGGGGTAGGCAGAGAGAATAGAACGCCACACCACTCTATCTTTGCAAACATTCTACGCCTCTTCCACGTTCATGCATCTCCTCATACATACCCGCCGATTGTTTCGACTCCTAACCTGACCACTTGCAAGTATTTGGCATTCCTGATTGTGCCAAGTTTTTCTCGGTCTTCCTCTGCTCCTTTTTCCAATTACATTACACGCCTCATAAATTTCTTTTACCGTTCATTTTTATTCCATGTTGTTTTAAAACATTAGTAATCTTTATGGATATCGTACTTGAAAATTCTATGCAGGCAAACTTGTTTGTTAATTGGTTATTGAAATGAGGATATATATTAAATTAATATATCTTTTGGTTTATTATTTTATTAATGGTGTTTTCTATAAATCCATTATTTTTAGCTATGATTTTAATTGTATTTAATTCCTTTTTATGTACGATTTCATCTAAAGGTACATTTACTAATCTATGTATCATGGAATGGCATTCTGCAAGTTTATGAGACCATGGGCCCATTGATGTGGCATATATTATCGCGTCTGTAAATGTTGGTTTCCTAAATATTTCAAAAGTATGTTTATTGTTATGTTGCCCTATCGTTAGATCCAAAAGTTAATTTTCCCGTGCATGTTCTATTGTGAAGCAGATTTTTGAGTTGGCCCATTTTGTGAAATTGTCAAATTATCTTAAAGAGCCATTCCAGCGTATGAGTAAATCATATCTGACATAATATGTAATGTCTTTTGCTAGGGGTGATTCTGACATATGTTCAATGTGGTCCATAAAGATTTTGGCCAGTAGGGGACGGACTTACGGATTGGGAGGTCATCCTCTTGTTGATTTATTATTTTGTTAAATTGGAAATAATTATTGACAAAGGTGTTTTAATTCTTTCGCTATTATTGGGTTAACAGTATATTTGTTCAACCTTGCTTTAATTACAGAGAGACATTCTTTAACTGGTATATTACTGAACAAGCTTTTAACGTCTACCGACGTGAATTTATAATTAGGGGGAAGATCCATATTTATTTTTTTTTTTATTTCACAAGTTCTACGAATTTTTTTATGCTATAAGTTGTTTGGAGTCTATGTTGTTAGAAATGATATTGGTGAGCAACACCATGTCTTCTATGGAAGAGAAACTGGCTAGTACACAGCCTTGCTTCACCCTAGTAGAGACCTCACAGGGATCACTGCATACATCATCTATTTTTAACACAGCATTCGCTGTAAGTATGAAGCGCCCTATTAATTTCTACAATTTTGATAGGAACTCCATATGCTTCTATGATGTTCCAAAGAGACTCTCATAAACTTTTCTCATGGTCTACAAAAAAGCAGGCAAAGGCGCAGTTCCATTCATTACATTGCTGTAAAAGGCATTGTAAGCTATGTATATGGTCAGCACACGCCCTGCCAGGTAAAAAGCCGGCTTGGTTTTCTCTGAATACTCGCATTATAGGTTGTTGGATTCTTGCCAGTATTACACATTTGTGTAGGAATTTTTCCAGGAACGTTTAGAAGAATAATACCACGTTAGTTGTCACATAACAGCGGATCACCCTTTTTGTCTACTACCTCTTCCTGGCTACATCCCAAGTTATAGTTCTTGCAGACTGCTGGGGGGTCAGCTTTCTTCGTCCTCAGGTTGTAGGTCCTTCTGTCATGGACAACGTCACCCAGGCCATGTCTTCGAACCATGTTCTCTCCTTGCAGCATCCGTTTTGGATCACCCTTTTTGTGGAGGGCTATAATTTCTCCATTTACCCAACCCTTTGGGCACCTCTCCACTTCCCATACCTTTGATAATAGGTGATAAAGGGGGATTAATTCAATTTAATTTATTTACAATTAACATACAGATTACAAATTTAAAGCGTAAACATTAAAATACATTCAAATAAAAAATAAGCAAGAATACTATTGGTAAAGATGTAAAAGAATCCCGCTTCGGAAAACTCCTTTAGATACATGGAACAGATCAATATCCAATGAGATATTGTTGAACATAGCGGTAGCTCTTCCTACAGGCATAACCATCGGCAGGTTGGTCCTGTGTATAGGAATATGAAACAATCTATGCCGACGCTGTCTTAGGTAACTACTTAGGGGTTGAGGATAGCGTCCATGCCACTCTTGATGTATTTATTTATTTGTTTATTATTACAATACATGTTTTATTTTTTTATTAACGCCTCACTAGGCAGAACCCATGGCGAGTCGTTCATTTACTTTATAAAAAAATATTCCTTTGAAATTACAAATATAATGACATAAAAATATAAAACAAAGTTATGTTAACAAAATAAGTACTGTGAGATATTGACAAGTGTAGCAGTAATAATAATATTAGCTGACTTTATTTAGGTAGGGTGAGCAGATTAGGCGTTAGCCTCACCAGGCAGAACCCGTGACGAGTCGTTCATTTACTTTATAAAAAAATATTCCTTTGAAATTACAAATATAATGACATAAAAATATGAAGCAAAGTTATGTTAACGAAATAAGTACTGTGAGATATTGACAAGTGTAGTAATAATAATAATAATATTAGCTGACTTTATTTAGGCAGGGTGAGCAGATTAGTCGTTAGCCTCACCAGGCAGAACCTATGACGAGTCGTTCATTTACTTTATAAAAAAATATTCCTTTGAAATTACAAATATAATGACATAAAAATATGAAGCAAAGTTATGTTAACGAAATAAGCACTGTGAGATATTGACAAGTGTAGCAGTAATAATAATAATATTAGCTGACTTTATTTAGGCAGGGTGAGCAGATTAGGCGTTAGCCTCACCAGGCAGAACCCGTGACGAGTCGTTCATTTACATTATAAAAAAATATTCCTTTGAAATTACAAATATAATGACATAAAAATATAAAACAAAGTTATGTCAACAAAATAAGTTCAGTGAGATATTGACAAGTGTAGCAGTAATAATAATATTAGCTGACTTTATTTAGGTAGGGTGAGCAGATTAGGCGTTAGCCTCACCAGGCAGAACCCGTGACGAGTCGTTCATTTACTTTATAAAAAAATATTCCTTTGAAATTACAAATATAATGACATAAAAATATGAAGCAAAGTTATGTTAACGAAATAAGTACTGTGAGATATTGACAAGTGTAGTAATAATAATAATAATATTAGCTGACTTTATTTAGGCAGGGTGAGCAGATAAGGCGTTAGCCTCACCAGGCAGAACCTATGACGAGTCGTTCATTTACTTTATAAAAAAATATTCCTTTGAAATTACAAATATAATGACATAAAAATATGAAGCAAAGTTATGTTAACGAAATAAGCACTGTGAGATATTGACAAGTGTAGCAGTAATAATAATAATATTAGCTGACTTTATTTAGGCAGGGTGAGCAGATTAGGCGTTAGCCTCACCAGGCAGAACCTATGACGAGTCGTTCATTTACTTTATAAAAAGATATTCCTTTGAAATTACAAATATAATGACATAAAAATATGAAGCAAAGTTATGTTAACGAAATAAGCACTGTGAGATATTGACAAGTGTAGCAGTAATAATAATAATATTAGCTGACTTTATTTAGGCAGGGTGAGCAGATTAGGCGTTAGCCTCACCAGGCAGAACCCGTGACGAGTCGTTCATTTACATTATAAAAAAATATTCCTTTGAAATTACAAATATAATGACATAAAAATATAAAACAAAGTTATGTCAACAAAATAATTTCAGTGAGATATTGACAAGTGTAGCAGTAATAATAATATTAGCTGACTTTATTAAGGCAGGGTGAGCAGATTAGGCGTTAGCCTCACCAGGCAGAACCCGTGACGAGTCGTTCATTTACATTATAAAAAAATATTCCTTTGAAATTACAAATATAATGACATAAAAATATAAAACAAAGTTATGTTAACAAAATAAGTTCAGTGAGATATTGACAAGTGTAGCAGTAATAATAATATTAGCTGACTTTATTTAGGTAGGGTGAGCAGATTAGGCGTTAGCCTCACCAGGCAGAACCCGTGACGAGTCGTTCATTTACTTTATAAAAATAATTTTCTTTGAAATTACAAATATAATGACATAAAAATATGAAGCAAAGTTATGTTAACGAAATAAGTACTGTGAGATATTGACAAGTGTAGTAATAATAATAATAATATTAGCTGACTTTATTTAGGCAGGGTGAGCAGATTAGTCGTTAGCCTCACCAGGCAGAACCTATGACGAGTCGTTCATTTACTTTATAAAAAAATATTCCTTTGAAATTACAAATATAATGACATAAAAATATGAAGCAAAGTTATGTTAACGAAATAAGCACTGTGAGATATTGACAAGTGTAGCAGTAATAATAATAATATTAGCTGACTTTATTTAGGCAGGGTGAGCAGATTAGGCGTTAGCCTCACCAGGCAGAACCCGTGACGAGTCGTTCATTTACATTATAAAAAAATATTCCTTTGAAATTACAAATATAATGACATAAAAATATAAAACAAAGTTATGTCAACAAAATAAGTTCAGTGAGATATTGACAAGTGTAGCAGTAATAATAATATTAGCTGACTTTATTTAGGTAGGGTGAGCAGATTAGGCGTTAGCCTCACCAGGCAGAACCCGTGACGAGTCGTTCATTTACTTTATAAAAAAATATTCCTTTGAAATTACAAATATAATGACATAAAAATATGAAGCAAAGTTATGTTAACGAAATAAGTACTGTGAGATATTGACAAGTGTAGTAATAATAATAATAATATTAGCTGACTTTATTTAGGCAGGGTGAGCAGATTAGGCGTTAGCCTCACCAGGCAGAACCTATGACGAGTCGTTCATTTACTTTATAAAAAAATATTCCTTTGAAATTACAAATATAATGACATAAAAATATGAAGCAAAGTTATGTTAACGAAATAAGCACTGTGAGATATTGACAAGTGTAGCAGTAATAATAATAATATTAGCTGACTTTATTTAGGCAGGGTGAGCAGATTAGGCGTTAGCCTCACCAGGCAGAACCCGTGACGAGTCGTTCATTTACATTATAAAAAAATATTCCTTTGAAATTACAAATATAATGACATAAAAATATAAAACAAAGTTATGTCAACAAAATAAGTTCAGTGAGATATTGACAAGTGTAGCAGTAATAATAATATTAGCTGACTTTATTAAGGCAGGGTGAGCAGATTAGGCGTTAGCCTCACCAGGCAGAACCCGTGACGAGTCGTTCATTTACATTATAAAAAAATATTCCTTTGAAATTACAAATATAATGACATAAAAATATAAAACAAAGTTATGTTAACAAAATAAGTTCAGTGAGATATTGACAAGTGTAGCAGTAATAATAATATTAGCTGACTTTATTTAGGTAGGGTGAGCAGATTAGGCGTTAGCCTCACCAGGCAGAACCCGTGACGAGTCGTTCATTTACTTTATAAAAATAATTTTCTTTGAAATTACAAATATAATGACATAAAAATATGAAGCAAAGTTATGTTAACGAAATAAGTACTGTGAGATATTGACAAGTGTAGTAATAATAATAATAATATTAGCTGACTTTATTTAGGCAGGGTGAGCAGATTAGGCGTTAGCCTCACCAGGCAGAACCTATGACGAGTCGTTCATTTACTTTATAAAAAAATATTCCTTTGAAATTACAAATATAATGACATAAAAATATGAAGCAAAGTTATGTTAACGAAATAAGCACTGTGAGATATTGACAAGTGTAGCAGTAATAATAATAATATTAGCTGACTTTATTTAGGCAGGGTGAGCAGATTAGGCGTTAGCCTCACCAGGCAGAACCCGTGACGAGTCGTTCATTTACATTATAAAAAAATATTCCTTTGAAATTACAAATATAATGACATAAAAATATAAAACAAAGTTATGTCAACAAAATAAGTTCAGTGAGATATTGACAAGTGTAGCAGTAATAATAATATTAGCTGACTTTATTAAGGCAGGGTGAGCAGATTAGGCGTTAGCCTCACCAGGCAGAACCCGTGACAAGTCGTTCATTTACTTTATAAAAAAAATATTCCTTTGAAATTACAAATATAATGACATAAAAATATGAAACAAAGTTATGTTAACAAAATTAATACTGTGAGATATTGACAAGTGTAGCAGTAATAATAATATTAGCTGACTTTTTAGGCAGGGTGAGCAGATTAGGCGTTAGCCTCACCAGGCAGAACCCGTGACGAGTCGCTCATTTACTTTATAAAAAAATATTCCTTTGAATTTACAAATATAATGACATAAAAATATAAAACAAAGTTATGTTAACAAAATAAGTTCAGTGAGATATTGATAAGTGTGCAACAATAATTCCACGGAAGTTGTCACACAACAGCGGATCACTCTTTTTACGGAAGGCTATACTCTCCCTTATTTACCCAATCGCGAAATCATTGCCGAGGTTTTGCATTCGTTGTAAAGGAGTATTGAATCCAGACACTGTCCGGCTGTTATTACAATAAATAATGAATTTTAATCATTGTATTCTTGTTGCGTTTTACTTTTTTTAGTGCATCTCGAATCTCTTCTTCCAAAATGTCCGGTTCAATGGTTTGACTATCAAAGAAGGACTACCTGCTGTTGAGGTCTCGGCATACAGTCCAGAGCAATAACCCCGCCATCTATCCAAGACGCTACCAATGTCCGTCAGAATGTTTCCATTGTGGTCCTCTATTGCTAATGTCTGAGGTTTGAAATTGCGGGTAAAGAGTTTGACCTTTTAGAAGAGATCTTTTTTTGTAATACTATTCGTTTTTGCTTCTCCCCACAGATATCTGAAATCTGTTTGTTTTTGTCATGTCTGCAATGTTTTTGTATCTCTTTATTAGGTCTAGAGTACTCTTGTCTCGCTTCTACAGATGAGGTCCCTTTTACTCTCATTGCTTTCCGCTTCGCGATCATATCCCATGTGGGGTCTGATATTCAAAATTTCTTCTGATGCTCTTATATGGACAAGTAGATAAGATAGAAAATAATAAGTGGAAATAACCGAGAATTACACCAAAAGTAGTATTTTCCTCTTGAAGACACACTCGCCGATGTGAAAAAGGTCGATGTTCTAGGAGATATGGTTGAGCAGGGATACTGCTCTCCCAATTGGCATTTCCATCGGTTGGTTGGTTCTGCGGATAGAATAACCTAACCTCCCGAAACCTGAGATAGTTGTTGGGAACATAAAGATTGAGTTTACCATTATTCTTCTATGTTATTCTTCTATTCTTCTCCGTCTTATTTCTCATTGCTGAGGGTTGTGACCCTTGAAGAAGCAATGACTCTTCTCCAGTTATCCCTTGACTATAGCGCTCTAACCACGGAGGTGCCTGCTGCTGCCTTTATTTGATCGGTCGATCGCGTGGGGGATCTTCCTCTCCCTCTCTTTCCCTCCAGGCTACCGATCGCAACTAGTCATTCCAGGCTATCCTCGTTGCCACGCGCAATGTGTCCAAAGAACTGGAGAATCCGTCGGGTACAGACATTGGCCAGAGTCAAGCCATCCAAGCGTAGTTCCTGGCGAATGGACTCATTAGTGCGTCTAGCTGACCATAGAATTCGGAGCATGCGCCTCCAACACCACATTTCAAAGGCATAAATTTTTTTACCATTACAAAAGTATAAGATAATTTACATTTCTAGGTTTGGCATACATATTATAATATGGTGTACCTACGCATAGTCACATTACGTATGTTGTATACTTTATCATAATAATAATAAATACTGTTATACGGATTATTGTATACAGAACACCATTGGATTGTTAGGCGATCCGTCATCTAGCGCCTGAACTGAGCTTTTAGAATCTGACAACAGGTTGGCAGTCTTTTAACTGTTCTTTTTCCTAGTGGCCCATTCCAGTGCCTTCACAATTGTGACGAATTCGGCTCTGCATACTATGCAGTGGTCTGCACAGTATGCAGAGCCGAATGGGGAGTTTCTTACTGTGCAACTCTCGGGAATTTACAAACGCAGTGAAGGAAGTGCCAACTTTTCCTTTGCCCCCTGTGTAAATGTCAATTGTCAGCTGTTCTTTTTGCTAGTGGCCATTCCTGCACCTTCATGATTGTGAAGAGTTCGGCTCTGCATACTGTGCAGTAATCTGCGCAGTATGCAGGGCCGAATGGGAGCTTCTTACTGTGCAACTCTCAGGACTTTCAAAACGCTGTGAAGGAAGTGCCTACTCCTCCTCTGCAGTCTGTGTTAATGTCGATTTCATCATCTGTGAATTCATATCTGTCATACATTTCTGGATGTCCAATAGATAAGCCCACTTGTTCCATCAGATGTGGAAGAATGGTAGAAGCGATCCTGCCTCGGTACAATATGTCACTTGGAGCTTTTGGGATTTATTTCTTACATCTATATCTTTCTTCTTCTTCTTCATCTCTAGCCTTTTGTCCTCCACTGCTGGATATAGGCCTCTTCCGCATTCTTCTATTTCCTTCGGTCGATTGCCGTTTGCAGCCAGTTTCTAGCCCCCACAGCGACTATGTCGCCGGACTAATGTGATTGTTCAAGACAAATGTTAACTGCAATCAACAAGTCTTTTTGTACCTCTTTCGGTAAGCTGGAATTCTCCATTATTTCATGGATGATACCCTTTCCATAACTGGTATATATATATTTCCATATTTGTGAATAGGCTTTTTATATCAAAAGATAATAATTTGGAATTACTTGGAAATTCTTTGTCCTTTAAAATGTTTATTAACTGCACGGAATTTTTAGTTATTATTTATAATATTTGTGATATGAGAACCTAAGGAAGGTGAATTACAACTGGAAACTACAGGTCTAATGGGATTTCCTTCTTTGTGTAGTTTTAATAGTCCATACAATATTGGGCACTTAGGATTCGTTTGTACTAATTGATTACTAATATTATTTTTTGATTACTAATATCTTTAAAAATGTCACTTTTACTGTATTTCATTATATGTTTGACATCGTCTTGAAATTTATTTGTTGGGTCCTTCAACATCACATCAAAATTGTCTTGAATCTTGAAAAAATTCTTGAATTTTAGTATCATAATGCACTTTATCCATTATGACTACTGTGTTTTCCTTATCAGCTCTGTTTAGGATTAAGTTTTCAGATAATTAGGTTTATAAAAGAAGATATTCTTGATACTTTTGGCAGTTTTTATTTCATTAATTTATGATTTATGAAGGGCAGGGTCATTTTCTGGGAGATATTCCCAGAATTCGGTGGCACAGGGACCGGTCCGAGGCTAGATAATTTGTATTCATAGTTGGTTTTGTTTTTGGTGCAGAGGGTCGTTTGGCAATGAGCCCCCGACTTTTTGCCAGAGCATGGTCAGTCAGTTCATCTTAACTCTTTCGTCTCTGCTGGTTTCTGGGACGATTTACCAAAGCTTGAAGTTAAGGGAGGGGCCTCTTTCTTCAAGGTAGATTTCTAGGGGGGGCAGCTCATTCTCTGTCTCCGTCTTGGGATCTGGCTACTTAGTTGCGGCTATTTGACTCTGAGGAGTCATCTTCTTTGGCGTCGGCATCATCTTGGGGTTCTCTTCTTTCTTGGCAGGAATAGGTGCCTTAACGTGGTCTTTGTTACGGGTCACGATGGCTGAAGGAGAGCGAAGCATCAAGATTGATGTCTTGAATAGGTGTCCCCATGAAATTACTATGGAGAGAGTTTCGTTTGTTATTTGTTCCAAATAGTTTGTATCTTTGTGCTTGATTATTAGTAGAACATCATCTGTGAATGTTTGTATATGAACATTGCAGTAATAACTTATTTATAAAAGTTCGTCTCAAACAGGTTCCTTCGTGTGGCTTTGGGAAATTTCTCTGGCGTCAATATCCCCGTCTGCTGATTACGCAGGGGAAGGGAGTGAGATGGACGTTGGCATCCCTCTCCAACTAAAACTGGAGGTGGGATGTCTCTACCCTTACTCGGGAAAATTAAATTAAATATTTTTGCCGCAAGGAATAAAAAGTATTTTTGTGCAAAACTTGTATTAATGGATGGGCCAACATAATTAATATTTAATGCTGCTCGGGTTAGAATATTTTGATGAGTTCTTACCTTATCCATTTTATTCCTAAAGTGCATCAATGCTTCTTTGATGATCAGTTGACGTATGTCTAGGACCATGTAGCTTCTAAATATTTCATTGGACGGGTGTGTCGAAATATGTTTATTTATAATTCTTAAAATAAGTTTTTGGACTTTGAATAATGGGTTCAACGTAGTTTTAGCACCTCTGCCCAACACAATTCCATGTAAAATTGCGGATAGGAACAGAGCGATCAATCAGATTAAAATTACTAATATAAACTACAAATACTCGATTTTAACAGAAAACAAAAAATTAAAAAGATAAAAATGAAAAAAGTTAGCAAATATGTACTACCATATATGAGTTATACATTTTAAAAAATAAGGTACTTAGATCTGTTTTTTGAAAAATAATTTAAGCAAAATTTTAAAGCGAAACAAACTTAGGTAATTAATGTCTAACATATAGTCTTCGTAAAATGAATTAAACAGTTTTGAAGCTACGAAAAATGAGTGTTTTTGCCCGAGTCTGGATTTGCAAAAAGGAATTTCTAGTAAATTATTCATTCTTTGGCTAGACCTATTAATATTTCATGATTCTTTCTATAATTCTATGATTTTATTGTTAATTGCATCGTACTAGATGCCTCGAAGTGACAATGCTCATTGTTTACGAGAGACCCGAACTTGTTCCTTGTAGTACCCTACAGATTACACTCTACCCACGTACGAAACCGCATACGGAAAACTGATAAAACGGTACATCTCCGGAATTGTTGGAGTTGAAAGTAAACGCTCACGGAGTATAGGTTTTGTGTCGATAAGCTGCGACGAATGGTGGTATTTGTGAATTTTTATCTCAAACCACTTTGAGAGCGTTCACCAGAAAAGAGTCAATTAAAAAAGATGACAGTGATAGGAAAAGAAGAAAAGGAGAGGACTGGGAATAGAATTACTCTTTTCAGTTTATAAAATTTTGAATAATTTTACTTTAAAGTTAGAAAGATTTGCTGTAGTAAGGCAGGGAAAATGCCATCTTCTCCTTCAGATTTGTATGGTTGAAAGCTATTAATAGCCCATGAAACCTGATTGGGTCTGAAAATCTCCAAAGCTCTCCTCCAGTCCACGATGTCCGATTTGGACTTTTTTGTAGTTTGAGCCTGTGGATTGTCAGATTCAGGGGTGGTATCTGAGCCTGGGAAGTGAACCCGTGCCATTTGACTCAGAGAGAGTCCCACTGGGTTTCCTAAGTAGACCCAGATAGGACGGAGGCGCTTTTGATAATATTTTGTGGATCTTGGC
This sequence comes from Brachycentrus maculatus, assembly GCF_059751285.1. Taxonomy (NCBI): domain Eukaryota; kingdom Metazoa; phylum Arthropoda; class Insecta; order Trichoptera; family Brachycentridae; genus Brachycentrus; species Brachycentrus maculatus. Next base: position 1,100,894 of record NW_028280953.1, read on the forward strand.
CACATAGTACCAAGGACCTCCCCCAAGACATTCTTTTGGCCTTCTTTAATTCTTGAAGTTAATCTCCTCGCTGAACCTCCTCCAAGACATTCTTTTGGCCTTCTTTAATTCTTGAAGTTAATCTCCTCGCAAAACCTCCTTCATGACATTCTTTTGGCCTTCCGTTCTCGATTGAATTCCGTAAGGGCCTGTTTATAAGAATCCCAGTCTCCATTGCATTTAGCTCTATTAAAGAGTCTTCGGGATTCTCCCCTTAAGGAATTCAATTTTTCATTCCACCAAGGTACCTTGCGGTTCGTCTTAGTAGTTTTCAACGGACAATTGTCTATGTATGCATTTAAGATGCTCGAATTGAGATCTCCTACTGCTGATTCAATCTGTTCGACTGATCTAACAGTTTTAGTTACTTTTATTATGCTTTCCTCTAACTGGTGCCGGTAAATTTCAATTTCTCTATCCTTATTAGTAACAACATTGAAACTGTCGACTTACATGGTTATATTCTCACTGACACACCAGTCTCGTGTGCGGTCCATTAGTGACTCCGCACGGATAGTAATATCTAATACCTCTTCTTGCACTTTTGTGACAAAAATTAGAATGCCGCCCTGATTTAGTGTGTGTAATTTATACGTTAAGAGGTAATCATATAGTAACTCACCTCTGTGATTGGTGTCCGTGCTGCCTCAGGTAGTAAGATGGGAATTACTGTCATAGCCCAGAATCAACTGAGCTCCCTGGTCTACGCAATAGTCCACTACCAGAGCTAATTGCAACGTTGGGTCGTCTTTTTCTCCTGGCAGGTATGCAGAACATATTACTATTCTTTGAGATTCCTGTCCAGGGAGTGTTATATATGCTGCTACCAGGTCATGTGTGCAGATTCCCGATATAGGCAGGAACTTAATGTTTTTATCATATATAATACAGGCTCTTGCTCTGGTCCTGTTGGTAGAGTATAAAGTCCTGCCAGTGGTCTCAAGTCCTGCTACCATGTTCTTTACGATCCATGGTTCCTGTATTGAAAGGACGTCAAGTTTTTCCCGTATCATTTTCTCTGAAAGCAATGCGGAGGCAGCCCTCGCATGATAGAGGTTAATTTGGATTACCTTGAACTTGGCTTGATTTGTGTATGGTTGGGTGGGGAGTGTGTTTGGTGAGACATCTAGCAATAGTAATCTCTTTTTAAAGCCGCCTGAGATAAAAGGGATCAAGCCTTGTGGTATAAGAAAGCAGGATATTTTCATGTTAATTTTTTTTTTTTTAAAAAAACGTTAATAATATTAGTAAATAACCACTCACCGAAATTTTTATGTCTACCGGTTTCGAGACATACCCGTCTCTTCGTCAGAACAATCACTACCACAGCATGCAAACAATACTACCATTCACTACCATAGCACCATTTACACACTCAAAACTACACAAAATGTCTAACACATGCGATTTTTGGTCGACCCGAATACCAACATGCACTAAAGATTTCAGCACAGACATGCGTTACGAGCGGAGGTTAAACATGCACTAGAATTAAACATATTACTGAGTCAACTTATATACTCGTAGGATGATAGGAGTGGGCGGGGTTCGAATTGGATACTGACGAATCCTGCTTAACCGATGTTGAATCAAACAATGGACTATAAGTAAAATTTATTTGGTTGTTAATAAGAGGAATATTATTTTTAAGTGCTTTCCGAATATAAAAAATCTCCGTATTATTTAGTTTTAACCCTTTATTATTAGTGTTTAATATTTTTACTCCCGTGTCTTTTTTGAAGACGTGATTTGAATCTACATATGAGGTGATTGGCAAATTCGGAGAAGTTATTATTGCTTTGATATCGTATGAGTTCTTTTATTCTTTGTTAAAATTACGCAACATTCTACCAATATATTTAGAAGGACATAAATCACAAGTTAATTGATATATACCGGAATTGTCTAGGATATTGTTTTTATCTTTATTATTTAAAAGGATTTTCCCAATATTATTATTAGTATAAAATGCCAGTATAATATTTTGAGGTAAATATTTAATAACTTTGTTAAATTATTTACAAACATTATTCTTCTCCATTTATCATTTTTATTACCATTAGTTACTTTGGGATATAAGAACTGTTTTAAGGTTGTTTGTTTTTTTTTTTAAATTAAAAGAGAATCAATTAATTCTACATTATAACCATTACTTAACGCAATCTGTTTAATCGTATTAAGCTCGGTGTCAAAGTTAGATTTGGATAACGGGACATTCACTAAGCGATGAATCATTGAGTGAAAAGCGGAATGTTTGTGGGAAATTGGATGATTAGAAATATTATTAATGACTGTGTCTGTATAAAAGTTGGCTTGCGAAAAATATTAAAGTCTAAAGTGTTATTTTGTAACATATTATTAGATTGAAACCAATATTTTTAGCTTTTCCACTTTATTTTTATTTGACCAGCGACCGGGTTTTGTCGTGACCGACATCATCAGACTGGTGGGAGGCTATTAGATATAAATATATTGTTTTCAATGCTATCTAAAAATATATTCGCAACTAATGGGCTTACTGGAGAACCCATTGCTAAGCCTGAGGTTTGATTATAAAATTTATTATGAAATTTAAATTAATTATAGTTTAAACAAATTTTAAAAAGACGACTTAAATCATTGGAAGTGCTTTCAGGTAATTCTGAAGTATGCAGAATATCTTTTATAATTACTTTTGATTGTTCTATATTAACGTTGGTAAATAGGTTGACGACATCAAACGACGCTAATTTTCCATTTTTGGGGAGTACCTGGTTTTTAAGTGTGTCTATTAGTTCTAATGAGGCTTAATTATGTACTTAGTTTGGAAAATATTTCAATTATTTGATGTATTTGGAGGGTTCCAATATCCAACAACCAACGAAGATCTTCAAGACTAAGTAATTGATGTTTTTTTTACAAGAATTCATATAATATAATGAATGTCCACTGAATTTTTTCAATCCTTTCTTCATATGTGACATAATGGGGAGACCATACACAGAAGGCATAGATCGGTTTCCGTTTATAGATTGGAGAGTTCTTATCTCAAAGATTTTTTTCTGATATATATGCCCTTGCCTCGATTTCATGAGTGGCTATTGGTCGAACACATGTTTTATACCTTCACGCTCTCAATCCTCATCTGTTTGTTCCTCCACACTGAATTTCTGAGGCATCCGGATATAGCTGAAGCCTTGTTGATTTGTTTTACCATTTAGTCCCACCATAGAGATCACCGTAGCTACTAACGTCAACTCCAAGATACTTAAATTCCATCACTTGTTCAATAGTTTTGTTATCCACAACTCATTTGCATCTTACTGGATTCTCCAATATTAACATACTTATAGTTTTGTCTGTAGATGTCTTCATGTTGAACATTTTCCATGTCAAGTAAAACTTGAACAGTTTTCCTTGGAGATCATCTGTGGATTCTGCTATTATGACGGGATTATCAGCGCAGCAGACATTGCTGATTTTTTTCTCACTCAGTCTGTAGCCCAGATTCATGTTGGCAACCTCTCTTATCAATTCATCTATGATCAGATTGAAAAGGATGGGCTGAGGCTATCATCCTCCTCGTCTGATTCCGACTGGAGTGGGAACTCAGCTTGTGAGTTCCCACTTGATCTTCTATGCATTTCTCTTTGTCAGAGCCATAGTCTCTAGTGCATATGTGTTCACTGGCATTATGCAGGATTCGTATACTTTTCTTTTTACACAGGTTGGAATCTCCTTATTATTTAAGGTAATTTAAAAAAGAAAATTAAAAGTCGGTTATTGAATACGACATACTCAGCGGAGTTTTTATTCTTCACTGCTGTACACTTTAACCACGCATTCTTCTTCTCTTTCACTAACTCTTTGACATCATCATCCCACCACGCATCGCCTTTTTTTCCTTTTCTTGTGCCGATGCACCACATACTACCTTTGTGGATTGACACTACTTATTAGATGTTCCCACACATCCTTTATACTATACTTAGGTTCATTTCTTCCGCAATCAACCTATTGCGTATGTCTGCTTCAAACTTAACTCTTATGCCATCATTTTGTAGACTTTCTAGTCTACTCTTGAAGGAGAAGCCAACTTGTTTGTTTTGGCCCTCCATCCTTGGAACAGGATCACTCTTGAAACTACCAAAAAGTGATCTGTTTCCATTTCGGCCCCCCTGAACACTCTCGTGTCTACTGTGGCGGATTTTAATCTAGAGTCAATGACGACATATTCGATAATCGACCTTTCATTACATCTCTCTCAAGTATATTGATGGATTCCCTTATGTGTACAAAAAGTATTTAACACAAAGAGCTTCCATTCCAGGCACACCTCTAACAATCTCTTCCCATTATCGTTCACTCTTGCATCCCCATACAAACCGGGCGATGAATTCTAAACCATCTCTCCTAGTACCAACCCACCCATTCAAATCACCAGCCAAAATTTTCTTTTCATTATTCATCTTTCCATTCATCACAGTCATTACATTCATTCAAAAGTCATCCTTCTCAGACTCTCTGTCGGAGTTTACGGGAGCATATCCTTTCAACCAATATATTATTAGATTAAAACCAATATTTTTAGCTTTTCCACTTTATTTTTATTTGACCAGCTACCGGGTTTCGTCGTTACCGACATCATCAGACTGGTGGGAGGCTATACAAATTGTTATGTTATATATAAAACAAGGCAGGAGTTGATAACCATGATTTGATATAATTTTATTGAGAAATTAATTTAATTTGAGTGAATTTAAGTATTGTATGATATTAATAATTTTTTTTATAAAGGTTTTTTTGTATAGAGAGCACGATTTTGTATAAAGTTATAATAGATTTGCATTTTTTTGTAAATGAATTTAAATTATGTAACAAAGTATCAGGAACTGCTGGTTGACGGCTCCCTCCACTACGCTGCGGTTGCCCGGGGAAGTCCGAAGTTCTCTGAAATGTAAATTTCCCCGCAGTCATTTCTTATCGACAAGACATTAAGGCATCTATTGTTTCTTTTCTAACGGGTAAAGTAAGGGAGAATGAATGTGAGTTACTTGATCATTTAATATGTCTTTATTGGGACAATTTTTTAACCTATTTTTTAAGGTTTTTATTAAGTTACTAATATCTTTTTTCATTATTGGATTTGTTCCTTTTACATCCATAATATCATTTAATACTACTTTTAGTTCATCTGTTGGGTTGATGTTTATTATTTATGAGGTGTTTTGCGAATTGCTACTTTTGCGGTTTTTGTTTTGCGAACGCATTTTTGTGTTCTGCGAATCTGATATTGAAGCATCTGCCTGATACCCTGATATATCTTTTATATAGATGGCATCACATTCCTCACATGTTACTTAAGAAATACCACTTCTATCCAAAATACTGATATTTTCTTTGGAATTCATCAAGTTTTCTCCTATTTGTTTTAAAGGCGACATTTATGTTACGTCTGAAAATTTTACCAATTTTTTCCGAAGCCTTTCCTAAATATTCTATGCAGCCATATTTCTTTTTTGATGTCTTTTTGTTTTATATATTTGGATTTACAACAGCAATACATATATAATAAAACATTAAAAGAATAAAATCACAGAAATACAAAAAGATTAGTACAAAAGATCTAGTTTGTAATTGAACGTGTATTTATGAGATGGTGAATGTGTATGTGTGAAGTGTGTAAGAGTTTGTGTGTGAGATGTTATTGTTAATGAAGACATACATATAATGTAGAGAAAGATAGTTTATAGATTTTCTGAGGGTAATATGTTTACTATTTGATTTTTTAACACAAATTTGCTGCAGTTGAATATTTCAATTAGGTTCAAATACGAGTTATACTCATTAGCTATTGGAATCATAGAGGAATTCTGCGGAGTTTGTTCGAAGCACAGGTGCACGGAATAAAGGATGAGATGTGTGACGGGTACGGTAGCCAGGTACATTAAAAGTTAATTTGGAAATCCAGTCTTAGGGGTAGATTAATGCTAAATTTTTAGCACATACTTTCTTTTTTTTTATATTATCTATAATTTTATGGTTAAAGCCATTGTTTTTTGCAATAGTTAAAAAAAAAATAAAAAATTTCCCCTCTCATATTTTTTTGCACCCTGCTTATACATATATGCAAAGTCATGTTACGGGTACGGAATTCTTGCACTTTTGCTTTAGTGCTTTCGGGTATGCATTATTTGGTAGAGAAAAAAAAGGAGGTTAGAGCAGCGTTCAGCCGCTTCACTCCACTGCATTGAGTTCCGTAAGTATTATCCGGCTCCGACGTTTATCCTCCTTCATTGTAGTTTTTCATCTCCACAACTATACTTTCCAGGTAGTCCCAAGTACAACTTGGTGACGACTCCGCTTCTTAGCATCTCCTGCGGGTTCAGGTAGTCGATGTTGTGAGCATCACACTCCATTTGGAGAATCCACCGGTTTCGCTCAAACACTGGGCAAGATCTCAGTACGTGTTCCACAGACTGAGCAGTGGTGCCATCACACGGGCAGCATGGATTAGGACGAAGGCTGAAACGGTTTAAATAGTTTACATAATAAGTCAATTCGAAAATCCAAATCCGGACTATCAAGACGTCCACTGGTTATATCATGGAGGATTCCCATATCCAACAACAAAATATTCTAAATTAAGAGACTTTGCGGTAGATTAATGTAAAATTTTTAGCACATACTTTATTTTTTTTATATTATCTATAATTTTATGGTTAAAGCCATTGTTTTTTGCAATAGTTTTGATAATATTAAATTCCTGTTTGTCCTATGAACCATGGAATGGTATACTGCTAATTTATGTGTCCACGGATGCATTGAGGATGGGAGGATTGTTGATACGTGACCAAAAAAATAGTTTATATATTAAATGTAAAACACTGATTTTTTTAGTCTACTAAGTTGTATTTTATTGTTTAAAAAAACATAAAAATAAATTTTTTGACAATTATTTCACCTAGTTATGACATTTTCAAATGAATATGAAGATTAAATGGACTGACGGTCTTTATATAGTTATACAATCCTAGGTACTTAGGTAATTGTTTTAACATGTGCAGTAATCATTTACGGGAGACAAAAATAGTTGTAGGCACGTGTGCTTATATTTATTTTCTGGGAAAGGAAGAATCTATTGACATGGCGATTGTTAGAAAAATTATGTTTAAAAGCTAAAGCTGAAACAACTGTCACAAAATCGATTTTTATATGTTTTTTTAACAATAAAATACAACTTAGTAGACTCAAAAAATCAGATTTTACATTTAATACATAAATTAAAATGAAGTTCTACAAATTAAACGCCGAATCTGGAAATAAATTCTAATTTCTTGATTGTAATCCTATTTATTTAAGATTGCAGTCGAATTGCCGTGTCGGGTTGTGGTCCCGTTGTCAGTGTCGCGGACTCTTAAGTCAGAGTTTCGTGGTTCGAACCCACTCTACCACAATTCGATACCTATTTCTAATAATGAGCCACTTAGGCTCACAGAAATATGATGAAATTGAAATATTTGAGTAAATAATAGAAACACATTTTTTTTTTTTAAATATTTCAGATTTTTCGTTTAATAGATTTTAATATATACATTAAGTAAATTTTAGTTTCTTTAGGGGGTCGAGGATAGCGACCATGCCACTCTTGACGTATTCCGGATGTATTTCGTCGACACCAGGCGCCTTTCCGTTTTTCAGCTTTTTAATAGCTGATATAATTTCCGGATGCGTTGGTGTGCTTTGCGAAATATTGTGTGCTCGCGGAACATTCAGTTGGGCAGATACTGAGGGCGCATCGAGGGGGTCTAAGGGAGGCGGGCGATTTAGCACGTGGCAGAAGTGATCTCTCCATATGCTTTTTACGCAATCGTGGTCAGACTCGATTTGGCCGCTCGGGCCCCGGACTGGGCCTGTGGTCGGGGGCCGCTTGCCACAGATTTGGTGCGTAATTTTAAAAAGCCTCTACGGGCTGCTTGTTCGGCTGCTGACACTCTTGGACCAAGTGCTACGTTGGTGCCGACTCTTGCGTTGAGGTCTCCCTTTACAATGACGCGGTCCCTTTTCGGGACCGAGGATATTGCGGAGTGCAGAGAGTCGTAGAAAGCATCGTTAACGTGATCGTCGGCATCTTCTGTGGGGGCATAGCATTGGAGTATGGTTACAGAGCTATTTGTGGTTTTGAAAGTTGCGCTTAAAACTCTTTCAGAAATTGGTTCCCATTTTTGGAGGCAGCGAGCCGCTTTGTCTGTTTTGAATATTGAAAGCATTAACTTTGTGGATCATATTGATATATTATTTCGAGAAATAAAAATACTTTCTGTTCTTATCCACTCACATTTTTATTTAACCAACTAGTTTCGGCAACAACCTGTTGCCCTCTTAAGAATTACATTTATTACTAAATATATATATAAAAAGAAACAGTGTACAAGTTGTTGGGTTTCAAAAGGGTAGGGGTGGGGGTAATGGTGTTTTAAGGAGGGGTAAGAGCAAGGAAGGGGATAACTCTGTTTAGGTTGGGTTTGATTTTATGGGAAAAAATAAATATTAAAAATATTAAAAATGGGACTTTGCCTAATGTTTATTTGGTTATTAATTATATTTAATTTTTGTTTAACCGCTTTTTTTATTTCTAACACCTCTAAATTATTAATTTGGCTAGTTCTGTTATTACAATGCAAAATTTCTATCCCATCTTCAAAATTGAACAAAGGATTATTAGATAAGATGTGGTCCGCGAATTCCGAAAAATTGTTATTATTAAGACATCTCATGTGTTCCTTAATTCTAATGTTAAATGAACGCGATGTTTTTCCAATATAAAATGGATTGCACTCATGGCAAGTTAATTTGTAAACCCCTGATTTATTTAAGTCTGTCATTATAAGTGCCACTCCCTGACGATGGTACTGCTCTTGTCCTGAATAGACGACTGTGTGTTTCTCCAGCAGTTTCTTTCCCGGGCTTTTCCATCGCGTCTCGCTCAGTCCTAGGATGTCCAGTTTTCCACATCTTCATGATACAAGTAGAGTGCAGGTCTTTTCCAGTAGTGCGCATGCTTCGCACATTATATGTGCCAACGTGGAGCGCTGCACTGTTGGAGAGGAATTCCTTGTCTTTTATTTTATTTTTTATTCTATTTGTTCGGGAATTGTACAGCTTTACATATAAAAAAATTATATAATAAACAATAGTTACATTAATAATAATAAACATTACATTACATTAACAAAAATAGTAACGTTAAAAAATAAGCCAATTATACAATTCCACATTTATGTTAAAATAACTATTAAAAAAACATTCAGAAATTTAAAAAAAAGGGTATGGTGTAAAAAAATAGATTTTGCAGGAAGGAGAAGGAAAGGAGAGGAATTAATGAGGGTGGTTAAAGGATTTTTTTTCTAGGTAAGAAAATAAAAATATATTTATAAATATACATACATACATATACATATGCATACATACACACATACATACATACATATATACATACATATACACATATACATATACATTTATATACAGAAAAAGAAAAAAGTCATGCACCGTTCACCCCCCACCCATAACATAACTAGGTTATTGGTGGAGAGTAAACAGAGTATGACAACTTTCTACTAACCTCTTTTTTTATTGTAGCCATATTTTTTCAAAAATATCAATGTCCTTAAATGTCTTGTTGTAAGTGTCCATGACTCTGTTTAGGGTGGTATTTTGTAAAAATACTTTACTTTTTCCTTTTTTCGTTTGCCGGGTCGTGAGTCAGGCGCTTGTGTCCGAGGCTGACTTGATGTTGGTATCGTAATCTAGTTTTTTAAAGAGACTGGGTGATTAACACTGCGCTCTTGAGGCTTGGGCGGGTGACCTGAAGGATGGCTCATCCTGATTTTTCTGTAGGGGTGTATTCCTTCCCTTAGCTGGGGGGTCTGGTTATTAGGCGCCAGACAATCGCCTTTTGTCCTCTTCCCGTTAGCTACAGTTTTCGCTAAAGGCTCTAACTGCGTTACCAGGACCTATGACGGGGACGTGGGAAGGTGTGGACGCTTTGATAGCCCGCTGGTACTTGATCATGGGCCCACGCGTTCCAATCTCCTCGGAGATTGAAATTGATCATTAGGTGAAATATTATTTTTTATTTTTTTTTATTTTTTGACATCTCATCAAAGATGAAGAAGAATATGGAAGTCTGGGCATTTACATCTCACCAATAGATGTCTCTAGTGAAGTTCTAGTGATTCAAGAACAAGGTTTCTAAATTGGTTCATATATATATATAGAGAACTTCCAAGAATTTGAGTAGTGTGGTTGTCAATAATGGGTAGAATTGGTGAATGTTACACGTGTGTAAAGTGATCACTTAAACCAGCCTATGACGGTCGTCAGCCCCGTAAATGCCTAGACTTCCATATTCTTCTTCATCTTTGATGAGATGTCAAAAAATAATATGAAAATAACTCCTGTAATTGGAGATAATCCAGATTTTGTGAACAAGTATTTGGACACACTCAAAATGTTGTAAATTAGGTGAAATCATGGAAAGAATAAATGCTCAACTTACTTGGGAATCCGCGTTTATTCTAGTACAAAAGATTTTTGATTACAATTTGACTTGAAATTTACAGATGCTTCTACTCTACACTGATATTTAGAAAACTATATTAGTAAAATGTTTCATAACTTTGGTTACACGAGACACAGAGGTAGTACGTATCGACAGTCACATTGCAGCGTCGGTGGCGGAAGAGAGAAAGTACTCTGCTTTGCTTTGGCCTATAAAGACTTGGTGACGTCACTATGTATGTTCGTAAACGCGCGGGGCGTTCACCACAAAGGGCTTGCTGGAGGTCTACGGTCACTAAGGGCCTGAAGGTTGGTTTTTCTCAGCATTTTATAGGAATATTCTGTCCAGCACAGAATATACCACTGAGGCCATTCCCCGGCCTTCAATGTCCCAATTTTATAACAACACACTACTTTAATTTATTCTGATTAAATATAATAAAAAATCTTTTATTAACAGCCGTAGCATAATATGTTTTCTAATCAAATATAATAAAAAATCCTTTATTAACAGCCGTAGCATAATATGTCTTCTCTTTTTAAGTATATTATTTATTTGAACTTTTGTACAATATGTGTGTACATTGGCGGGCTTATTGCTGTAAAGCAATATCTTCCAACCAACCAGTGTGAACCAACAGACTAGTGTGAACGATCTAGGCTTGTACCTTTTGATGTCTGTTAGAAATTAGTGGGGAGATAATGCTTGAACAGGTTAAGACAAGGATAAGGAAAAAGAAAAACAAAGAAACATAAGAGAGCATAATTACAAATTAAGAATTTAAACAGGGTAACATGAATAGAAAAACAAAATGACGATAGAGTAAGGAAGGCATGGGAAAAGGGAGGGGTCAGGGGAGGAGGAGATGGACAGTTAGGTAAGATAATGATGTTTCAGGCGTTTTTTGAAGGTTAAAATAGAAGGTGCATTTTTTACGTGTAGAGGTAGTTCATTCATATTATTGGTTCGAAAAGTATTTATCTAAACAAGGATGAACATATAGTAAACAAGGAATTATGCATTCGCCTGAAATATAGTAATTATTATTGCTTTACAGTCAGGAAGTGACTTATTCCAAATAACGATATGGTCCGTGAAATCATTGCCGAAGTTTTGCGTTCGATGTATAGGAGTATTGGATCCAGACACTGTCCGGCTGTTATTACAATAGAATGTATGACGGTTTCTCGCGTTTCTGGTTGGGGCGTAAATATTTATCATTTGCAATACCGTCTAAAATATTATTAAAATTTTTAATTCAATTCTAAAACTAACTAACTAACCATCACGCCGCTTCCCCGCAGGGGTAGGCAGAGAGAATCGAACGCCACACCACTCTGTCTTTGCAAACATTCTTTGCCTCTTCTACATTTATGCATCTCCTCATACATACCCGACGATTATTACGACTCCTGACCCGGCCGCTTTCAAGTATTTGACATACCTGATTGTGCCAAGTTTTCCTCGGTCGTCCTCTGCTTCTTTTTCCGACTACATTCGCCCCATAAATTTGTTTAACCGCTCTTTCTTCACTCATACGCTCCACATGTCCAAACCATCTCAACACACCTTTCTTAATTTTATTGATAATGCTTATCTCAGCCTTACATTTAATTCAATTCAATTTATTTATTTTCAATTAACATATACATTACAAACTTAACAATTTAAAGCGTATACATATTAAAATCGAAAATATGTAAGAATACTATTGCTAAAGGTGTAGAAGAATCCCGCTTCGGAAAACTCCTTCAGACACATAAAACAGATCAATATCCAATGAGATATTGTTCAACATAGCGGTAGCTATTCCTACAGGCATAACCATCGGCAGGTTGGTCCTGTGTATAGGAATGTGAAACAATCTATGTCGACGCTGTCTCGCTGGTAACTATCGGGAACATACATACCAATGTTCCGGATAATTTCAGGATTATCGATCATACCGGATCAAACAGTTTTTTCCTATAAGTCAATTTTGTCAGAAAAATTATTTAAAAAATCATGGTTTTTATTAACCCCTGCCTTGTCGCTTATTTCACTATGATAATGCTTATCACAGCCTTGCATTATTTCTTTATTTCACCATTTATCATGTATCATTTTGCCACACACTCGTCTGATAGATCGCAATTGACTCCATTCAGCATGCATGTAAATTTAAAATACATAATAATAATAATAATAAAACCCTTATCCGCACCCTAATGGTGCATAGGGCACTGTGTCATATAAACGCAGTGTTATCTTGATCGTTTACACATGAAGGAAGGGTGATCAGCCCTCCGCTTCAGGTACCAGTCCATGGTAATATTGAATAAATATTACAGTGAAAAAATCACCCCCCTTGGGTATCGAACCCGGGACCTCCAGAACGGTAGCCGAGCGTGCTGACCATTACACTACGGAGGCGGACAAGACAAAATATATAACTGTGGGTTAAAATAATTGAATAGGAAATGTTGTGAAATAAAACAGGAATATTTCAATTTATCGTTTATCATATGAAGAATTCAATGAAAAAAATAAATTAAACTTATTGTCTGGTACAATATTATATTGAAATGTAGTAAAAAATTATATAAAAATGCTTATATTAAAATTAAGACTCATTCGTATAATCTCGTATAGGTACTGTAATTCTGATGATACAAAAGTAATTTTAAAATATAGTGTTATGTAAGTTATAATGTAATTTTAATGGTACAAGAATTATATAAAAATATTGTGTTAAAATATGTCATGTGAGTTTTATTGTAATACTGACGGTGCAAAAATTATATAAAAATGCTAATATTAAAAGTAAGACTCATTCGTATAATCTCGTATAGGTACTGTAATTCTGATAGTACAAAAGTAATTTTAAAATATAGTGTTACGTAAGTTATATTGTAATTTTAATGGTACAAGAATTATATAAAAATATTGTGTTATTATATCTTATGTGAGTTTTATTGTAATACTAATGGTACAGAAATTATCTAAAAATTTTGTGTTATAATATCTTATATAAGTTATATTGTAATCTGATGTTACAAAAATTGTAAAAAATATAGTGTTATAATATCTTATGTAAGTTGTGTTGTAATTCTGATGGTACGAAAATTGTATAAAAATATAGTGTTATAATGTAAGTTATATTTTAATTCCGATGATACAAGAAGTATATAAAGTATATAAAGTATTATAATATGTTATATTTATAAGTTATATAGTTATTCTGATGATACAAGAATTATATAAAAATATAGCATTATAATATTTTATATTTAAAATTTATATTGTAATTTTGTTGGTACAAAATTGATATATAAATATAGTGTTATAATATCTTATGTAAGTTGTATTGTAATTCTGATGGTACAAATACTGTATGAAAATAAAGTGTTATAATGTAAGTTATATTTTAATTCCGATGATACAAGAAGTATATAAAATATAGTACTATAATATGTTATATTTATAAGTTATATTGTTATTCTGATGATACAAGAATTATATAAAAATATAGCATTATAATATCTTATATTTAAAATTTATATTGTAATTTTGTTGGTACAAAAATGATATAAAAATATAGTGTTATAATATCTTATGTAAGTTGTATTGTAATTCTGATGGTACAAAAATTGTATAAAAATATAGTGTTATAATATATCATGTAAGTTATATTGTAATTCCGATGATACAAGAAGTATATAAAATATAGTATGATAATATGTTATATTTATAAGTTATATTGTTATTCTGATGATACAAGAATTATATAAAAATATAGCATTTTAATATCTTATATTTAAAATTTATATTGTAATTTTGTTGGTACAAAAATGATTTAAAAATATAGTGTTATAATATCTTATGTAAGTTGTATTATAATTCTGATGGTACGAAAATTATATAAAAATACAGTGTTATAATAATATCTTAAAAGTTATATTGTAATTTTGATGGTACAAGAATTACATAAATATATTGTGTTAAAATATCTCTTTCAAGTCATATTGCAATTCTGATGGTATAAGAATTATATAAAAATATAATGATGTTATAATATTTTTTATAAGTTATGTAATAATAACAAGAAAATATTAAAAGAAAGTATTTAAATTCATCATACATATCGCTCACTCCTTTCAAGAACGTCATAAATCAAAATACTTGATTTTTCAGGAGAATGTTTTTAAAGTTTAAATATATAACACAATGTATTAAAAATAAATATCAAGCCATTTATTGCACTTTTTACTGTGCAACAGATCTTTTTAGGTTAAACCTGAAGGTTTTTTCTCCATTTGAAAAATATCTACTTTATTTTAAAAAATAATTCAACAATACCTTTTCTTCAAAATGCAAAAACAATACTTTCTGCCCTGTAGCGGGTAAATATTAAGTTAAAAATATGCCTCTTTTGCTGGGATATAGTACATTTTCTGGGCATTCCGAAAACACGCACAACTGAAAATTGACAATTTTTTATTTATGACGTTCTTGAAAGGTGTGAGCGATATATCTAAGAACAAAGTGACTTGAAGGAGTAAAACATATTTTATTTTATCTTGTATTTTAAAATGATTGTTAACATTGTGGTATGATAATATAACACTGCTTATCATTCATCGTTCACTTTGTGTAATACCATTTAACAACGCTACTTCACGACTACTGATTTCGGAATAATCATTCCATCATCTGGTCAATGTCATCATAGGTCTATAGGTTGAAAAATTATTCTTCATCATACATTCTCTTTTCTTCACGTGTCTATGTTTAATTTAAAATCTACTTAGTATATAGTACTATTTTTTTTAAATCTATTATGATACATTGCTTACTCCTTTCAACAACGTCACATATATAAAAAAAACTATATTTTTCAGGAGATCGTTTTTAAAGTTTAAGAGTTTAATAAAATGTATTAAAAATAAATATCAAGCCACTTATTGAACTTTTTACTGTGCAACAGATCTTTTTAGGTAAAACCTGAAGGTTTTTCTTCATTTGAAAAATATTTAGTATATTTAAAAAAATAATTATTCAATATATTTTCTTCAAAATGCAAAAACCACACTTTCTCCCCTGTAGCGGGTAAATATTAAGTTAAAAATATGCCACTTTTGCTGGGATATAGTATATTTTCTGGGCATTCCGAAAACATGCACAACTGAAAATTGACAATTTTTGATAAATGACGTTGTTGAAAGGAGCGAGCGACATGATAAAGAATTTGGCATCATTATCAAACCTATTAATTGACTGGTTTTTTTTTCTGTTTAATTCGTATGTGTCGAGGCTAGAGATTATTTAGGTTTTAAGTAAGTAGATGAAAAACATTATAATAATATTTTTAAACTCTTTGATAGTGATCTTACTCTTCATGTGTCCTGTCGGGTCCCGCCGATGTTGACAATCACTCATGAGAAACCTTGTCTGTCCTGGGCAGCAACAAACAGCTCTTCCACACCTCTCATCCCGGTCCACTCCGGAATGTTCCGAAGCATGGAAAGCTGCCTTCTTCCAACCCCTCTGCGACCCTCAATCTTCCCTTTCATGACCAGCTGTAGGATGGCATACTTTTCACCTCATGTGACCAAAATACCAAGTTTTACAGAGCTTGATTGCTTTGCAAAATTCTCTCTGTGCATTGGGTCTTCAATATTACTAATCTCATGATATTCTGAACATGCTTCGGTGGATCCACATCATACTATTTACAATAAGATGAGGCAATGAAAGCTGTCCCACCGCATTCCCAGATCTGATACAGAAGCATCCAGCTTCCTGACAGACCTACTCTTGCAAAACAATTTATTTTTTAAACTAAGTCGCAAAACTTAATGAAAATGTCAAACAAAATAAAATTGTATCCCGACTTTACTGTGAATTTACATTCAAAAGCTTTCAATATCCCTGTCACTGCCAATCTAAATAAATATAAGTTCGTAAATCCACCATCAAATTTTCTAGAAGTACCCCGGTGTAGGCAGTGAAAGGGATTAGTATTCAGTTCAGTTAGTCGGATTCCGACCCGACGTTGGCCGGTACACAGATGCCCACAACCCCGACCAGCACAGCAGACAGACACGGAACAGTACAAAGACATTTATAGTTATTGGTCAGTCATCGCGTTTCCATCGAAACGCTATTACGGATCACTTTCACAATTAACTTCATATACATGTATATGTATTATATATACATTTATTTATTTTTTTTTTTTTTAATTTATTGGCAAAGCACCCAATTTTGGGTGATACCTGCCATACTAGTGATTTTACTGAAACAATATTTTTTTTTATTGATTTTTTTTGGGCTTTTGCCATACTTTTGCCATACTTTTTTATGTGTTTAATGATCGCACCGTTAACATTTTTTGAGTTGATTGACAATAAGTGTTGGACATTCAGCGGGAAAGACAAACCCTCAGACCGAATGTCCTGAATGAACTCGAGGTTAGGGAGTAAGGGGCAGTTGAAAAATATGTGGTCAGCAGTCTCATCCTCCTCTCCACACGCGCACAACGAACAAGTTAGAATGTTAATCTTTTTGAGGTGGGATGCAAGTGCTGTGTGTCCGATCCTCAGCCTGCACAGAAGGGACACATTCAGCTTGGGAATCTCGATTTTGCGGAACCAAGGGGATTTGGGTATCACGGGTTGGATTGACTTATAATAGGATCCAGTGGATGTTATAGAGAATATTTTATTCCATTCCTCGCTTGCACCAGCTTTGAGCTTACTAAGGTAGTCAGGAATGTGAATAGACTGGGAACCACGCCACAGTCCCGGGCTTCCTTGGCCATGGAGTCCACCCTCTCATTACCGGTAATTCCTATATGAGATGGAATCCAAACTATCGAGACAATTTTATTTTCAACATTAGCCATATATAACATTCTTTTTATATCACAAAGAATATGATTATTTTTAAGGACAGAGTGATTATTATTTGAAAATATATACATATACACTTATAACCCTTATCCGCACCCAATGGTGCATAGGGCACTGCATCGAATTGACGCAGTGTTATCTTGATTATTACTTACATGAAGGCAAGGTGATCACTCTTGCGCTTCAGGGACCAGTCCAGAATAATATTAAATAAATATTACCGTGTAAAATCACTAATATTTATTATCACCCACCCCCCCCTGGGAATCGAACCCGGGACCTCCAGCACGGTAGCTAAACACGCTGACCATTACACCACCGAAGCGGACATAACGCATATACACACATATACATATATTTTTTATTTGGGAATCATACAGCCTGTACTTAAAAAAATATTTTTTTAAATTATTTAGATTGACAATGATAAAAGCCAATTAAATAATTCCACAATTATGCTATGAATACTGTTGAACATTTTATAAAATATAATGTGTGCTCACTGGGTTTTCACAGTGCCCAGGGCACATTTTACAATACTTTTTTTATACAATTATTTTGTTAGTACATACATGCTGTATAATTGTGTTTGGTGTAAGCCGTTTGTATTGTTCGTAAGAGGAATTAGTCAAGATTAGGCTTCTTCTTGGTCTGGGCCTTGTGGCCTGTTTTTTTAGAGGGATTAGCCCCCTGCGATGTATAATCCCAGCTGTCATTCCATCTCTTTGGTGGTCAGCCCAGGAGTCGTATATCTTAGGGTTGGCCGTGCAGCGCGATGCGGAGGAGTCTGAATGGTTCCATTCTCCTCACACGCACATTGTCTTCTCCACCTAACGACATATTTCTTTCGACGATCTTGCATATTTCTTTTATCTCGGTGTTCCTCATTCTATATGACAGGCACCGTGGCGTAGTTGGGTAGACGCTCGACTGCGAAACTGGCGTCACGGGTTCAATTCCCGGGTCCCGCTAATTGCAAAATTAATATAGTGCTGTACCACTTATAGATCTCTTTGAGATTAATCTAATTAGATGTGTCCCTTTTACAGACATGATGTGGGTGGCAAAGATTGTGGGAAACTTTTAAGGATTTCCAAATTTAACTGTTTATCCTCCAATTCAACATAAATGCTGTCCAATTCTTTATCAATGGCCTTTGGATTCATCGAATGAGAAGCCTGTCATATTATGGCTCATACCAATCTAAATGTCGATGAGCTGATTTTTGGGATTCATTTCTCATCTTGGCACAGACAGATTGTAAGCTGCCATATTTTCTATAGGGCTGTACCACTTATAGATCTCTGAGATTGATCTAACTAGACGTGTCCCTTTTACAGACGTGATGTGGGTGGCAAAGATTGTGGAAAACTTTTAAGGATTTTCCAATTTAACTGTTTATCCTCCAATTCAACATTAATGCTCTCCAATTCTTTATCAATGGCCTTTGGATTCATCGAATGAGAAGCCTGTCATGTCATTGCTTATGCCTATCCAGATATTGATGACTTGGTTTTCGGGATTATTCTCTTATCTTGGCAGACAGATTAAAAGCTGCCATATTATCAATGGGGCTGTACCATTTACAAACATGTCCCTTCTTAATGTGTCATGAGCTAGCATCATCGAGTAGGGATCAATCTCTATTTCTTGTTCTCATGCAATAACTTGAAAGGGAACAGTTTAATTTGGAAAGAATTTCCAAATTAAGCCGTTCGTCCTCCAAATCGACGTGTTTTTATATTGGCCAATTGATTTGGCAAGACCTTTACCAAGTTTTAGCTTGCATCTTTACCAAGTTTTCTGATTCGTCTAAAGATAACCCAGTAAAGATGGCCTCTAGCATTTGTCTATGAACATACATATCTCTGTGAGATTGATCTAATCAGATGTGTCCCTTTTACAGACGTCATTGGCTTGCATCATCGAAAAAGGATCAATCTCTATTTCTTGTTCTCGTACAATACCGGATTTGGCATAAACCCCAAGTTTTATCTTTAATATATGGGTATCTCTAAAACTATCTTAGCCAATAGATTTGGCTAGACCTATTGAAATTGATCTAACCGAACAGTCCCTTCTAATGGCGTCATGCGCTTGCATCATGGAGTACGGATCGACCTCTGTTTCTTGTTCTGGTATAATAACTTAATTTCCAAATTCAACTGTCCATCCTTCAAATCGATGAGAATACTCTTCCTTTCTCAGTCGATGCCCAATTTTATCTGAACTATTTCTTCTAAAGGTATTGTAGGCTTGTATCTTCTCCAAAAGCTTAGCCCACATCAGAGCGATCGCGCGGCCTAAACAATGCCATGGATTTCCTAATCTCATTAGAAAGGGATACCTTCCCTTCCAAGTTGGAGGCGATTAGTTCGTCCAAAAACTCATATTCCGTCATCTGCCTGGGTGCATTAATCACGATCCTTGGTAGATGTCCCTAGGGCTCAACCCTTGCAGCACTTGCGTTCTTAACCTTTCGCTTGCTTTTTTTATATGCTCCTGACCTTCCCTGGTGGGGGTTTGTATTAATATTCACATTACGGACTTTTACCGGGATGAAACCGTCCGTTTTTGGGTTGACGGTCAGCTCTATTTTTTCCTCGTCTCCTTCGAGGTTGTTCCCTCCGTATCGGCAGGGTCTGTTTTTGGGTTAAGAGTCTCGTTAACCGTTTCTCTTCGGATTTTGTCAGCCGAGACACTAGCTTCTGCTTGATTGTTGCGTATTTTTCGCTTGCTGGTGGATC
Organism: Brachycentrus maculatus; assembly: GCF_059751285.1. Lineage (NCBI taxonomy): Eukaryota > Metazoa > Arthropoda > Insecta > Trichoptera > Brachycentridae > Brachycentrus > Brachycentrus maculatus. Next base: position 1,121,116 of record NW_028280953.1, read on the forward strand.
TGTTACAATGTCGTTGACGCTTCTTAGGGCTTCTGGGTCTAGCGCGCTCACTACCGTGTAGTAAGTACTTCGTTGTGTCCCGGGTTATCCCCGCGGTGGCAAACTTGTGCCTCAGCTTGCTCAAACCACAGGAATATGTTGTCCGTCCAGCACGGTGGTAGCTTGATTGACACCCTGTCTATGTGTCGGTCTCGTGGTACGCTTTCCTCCCCCACTCGCTCCTTGTGAGCTGTGTTTCTCTTCCGTGTTCATTGTGCTTCTCTTACTGCGTTAGTATGTGTCGTATCTCTACCAACTTTTTGGATTCGTCTAAAGAGAACCCGTAAAGATGGCCTGTACCATTTGTTTATGAACATACATATCTCTTCGAGATTGATCTGGCCAGACATGTCCTTTCTACAGGCGTCAAGTGCTCGCATCATAGAGTAGGGATCAGTCTTTATTTTTGTTCTCGTGCAATACCGGGTTGGCACACACCCCAAGTGTTGTTCTCTTTATAATATTCTCTTTTTTTCTCAAATATTATCATTGCCCTGTGGGGCATTGCTGCGGACCAGCATTTCTTCTTCTTTCTTCTTTATCAGGTGTCTCTCCACTGCTGGATGTAGGCCTCTTCTGATGACTTCCTTACCGCTCTAGTTTGGGGTTTTTCAACCCATTTATTATGTTTTATTACATTTATCCCTCACAACGTTAGGAAAATTCTCTATACCGTACGGTGAGGATGCGATAACGGTGATAAGGTTGGTAAAAGTGACGTTGCCCACCTTATCAAGCTGATATACCTTGGGAATGTTCGAAGGGGGGTAGGGAGATGAAAGAAAATTCTTGACAAAAATATACTTAAATTAATTTAATAAAAAAATATATAAAATACGTTAGCGACTTTGACTTAAACTAATCTTATCTGCTATCTTAAATTAGCTTAAAATTAATTTCTCCTATCTTAAATTACACTTATTCTAACCTTTGTGGAAAAGATACGCCGTGGGATGCTGGGATGACCAATGTCCTTTGTGGAAAAGATGCGCCGTGAGATGCTGGGATGACCAATGTCCTTTGTGGAAAAGATGCGCCGTGGGATGCTGGGATGATGGGGTTTGTGATGGGCTGCGGTGCGATGATTCCTGTTTCTTCTCTTCTTCTTCTCTGTGTAGAGCTTCAGCTCTTAATTTAAGGCTTATAACCCGGCGTAGGTTTGCTTTTCCCGCAGCGCTTTCTGCGTGGGATACTCCGGATGAGTAACTCACGTTTCTTCTCTCTTCTTTCTCTCTGTGTAGAGCTCTCGCTCTTCTCCTTACTTAAGGCTTCAAACCTGGTGTAGGTATGCTTCTTCTTCTCTGCGTGGTGCGACTCTTCCAACTGATTTCCTCTGGTCGTCCGACTGACCTTCCGACCAGCCGTCCGACTGGTCGATCTCTCCTGTCCGAGGGATCTTTTCCCACTGATGATCCAACTCATTCTTCCAACGACTGCTTCCCGTTATATTGGGTTTCTTTCTTAGAGATCACGCCCTCGAAACAATTTCTCATTGGCTAACAACTAACAAAGGTTCAGCCCCCCGAACAACGTCTAGACATTTCGTCACCTTTTCCATTAGCAATTATATTTGCGCTATATAATAATAAAAATGCTTTTTAAAAAAAGGACCACCAGGTAATTGTAAATTCTTTTAAGGCTAATGAAATATATCAAGGCGACAGTTTTTTATGACCCAAAGCTATATTAGCCTGAGATGATGAACGTGGTTTCACCACGTCAAAAGTATTTGGTCGTGGGAAACATTTCTAGCTTGTGGAGTATTGCTGTGGACTAGCAAGCTCACTCATAATATTGATGAAGTTTCAATCCTTTATGGTGAAGACGTGGTTGGTTAATGATGTTATGGGAAACTTTTTAAGGATTTCCAAATTCAACTGCTGTCCTCCATGTTGAATACTCTGCCATTCTTCATCGATTTGCGTCTTAATCTTTGCCAGTTGATTTGGTTTGACCTATCTGTTCTGTATACGTCAGGGGCTTATCTTATGAGGTTATTTTCTCTTCCAGATGAATATGTTATGGCTTATGCCAATTAATATGTCATTACTTGGTTTCCATATTCATATGTATATTACTTGGTTTTCGGGGTTCTCTTCTCGGAGCAAGTAGTGACTCACATCGATTACTTGGTTTTCGTTTTTTTTTTCTTCTCGGACCAAGTAGTGGCTCATGCAGATCTTGATGTTGATAACTTGATTTTCGGGGTTCTTTTCTTCTCGGACCAAGTAGTGGCTCATGCAGATCTTGATATTTATAATTTGATTTTCGGGGTTCTTTTCTACTCGGACCAAGTAGTAGCTCATGCAGATCTTGATGTTGCTAACTTGATTTTCGGGGTTCTTTTCTTCTCGGACCAAGTAGTGGCTCATGCAGATCTTGATGTTGCCAACTTGATTTTCGGGGTTCTTTTCTTCTCGGACCAAGTAGTGGCTCATGTAGATCTTGATGTTTATAACTTGATTTTCGGGATTCTTTTCTTCTCGGACCAAGTAGTGGCCCATGCAGATCTTGATGTTGCTAACTTGATTTTCGGGGTTCTTTTCTTCTCGGACCAAGTAGTGGCTCATGCCGATTCTAATGTCGATCACCTGGTTTTCGGAGATCTTTATTTCCAATGTTACGGACGAGCATTCAGCGTTCTCTCATGACATTTAGGAAATTCTCCATCCCGTACGGTGAGGATGCGATGACGGCTTCACAGGCGGTGATGCGGTCTATTTTTAAGGATTTTATTTTTAAGGAACTTTTCATCCTCCAAATCCACGCGAATGTTATTCCATTCTCTGTCGATACCCAATTTGATCTCGGCCAATTAATTTAGCTTGATCTATCTGTCCTATTGGCGTCAAAGGCTTGCATCTTTACCAACTCCTCTTTGGATCCAAAGACAATCCAGAAATGGAGTGACTCATTCCGATTCGGACGTCGATGGTCTGGTTTCGAGATTCTCTTCTCTCGGAGCATCAGACGGCACAGCAGCTGCCTTATTATCGGTAGGCCCGTACCATTTTTGGATGAATCTACAGATCTTTCTGAGATGGCTTTTGATGGACCTATCCCTTCTATACGCGTCGAGGGCTCGCATCATCGAGCGTGGATCGATCTCCATTTCCGGTACGTCATCGTCTGAAGGCAGAGTCGAATCGGTTTGATTTAGCGCATTGCAGGGCCGACGCAGGGCCCAGGTGTTTTTCTTCTTATTTTTGACTAGCATTCCACTCTCCTTCATGATGTTCAGGAAGTTTTCAACGCCGTACGGTACGGAAGAGATGGCGGCTTGGCACGCGGCGATTCTTTCAGCAAAGACGTGAGGATGACGGAAGCTTTGAAGGATTTCCAGGTTGAGTTGTTCGTCCTCCAAGTCGACGTAGATGCTCTCCCATTCCCTGCTGATGGTCGTCAAGAACTGGTTTGAATCCAAACAACCCTCCTTGCCCTTAGCATCGCTGCAGTAACTCATCTTTCAAGGTTTTTCGAGTCAAAATGTCTTTTAAAAAAATCACTTTAAATAGTCAAATTTTGTCACTCTTGGTATTTCTAAGCAAAATGAGCAAAAAAATACAACTTAGTTCCACTTTTGGTACTTAAACAATTTCTACCAATCACATATAAAAATATAAAATAATAAGCAAATTACTTCGGCTCTAACTAGTATAAACGCAACAAGAGTATTCGACGACTTCTTCAACGTCGCAAGTCTCAACAACAACTGATGAGGAACGCCGGTTTGTACCCCTACTTATACTCGAATCTCACCCCCTTCCCCCACTCCCTCGTACTCAAGTGAAAAGCCAAAGGGTGCAAGCGAAAATAGTTTCAACGACCTTGCGATAAGAGTCATTATGGTAATTGCTCGCTCTGGCCAGTAGCGGATGGGGTATTTGGAGATAGATTAACGATAAGCGATTAACGCTCTTTTGAAAACCGCGTAAGGGCTATATATGCGTGCAATATAAATATGAATTGGAAATACCGAATAAAGGGGGTGCATTCGGAGATAAACAAACAAAAATATTTTTAAAAAAAATTCTAAGATAATTTTTAAATAGTTATTATTATTATTATTGCTATCATATACTGGATTATTCACCCTACGGCGTATATGAATTTTATAGGTACAATATAGATTTAAACAAATTTATGAGTCGAATGTGATTGGTAATAGAAGCAGAGGAAGACCTAGAAAAACTTTAATGATCAAGATTTTCGAATACCTGAAAGCGGTCGAAAAGTAGGAATAATCGGCGGGTATGTATGAGGAGATGCGTGATCGTGGAAGAGGCGAGTAGTGTTTGCAAAGACAGATTGGCGTTGCGTTCTATTCTCTCTGCCTACCCCTGCGTGGAGCGGCGTAATGGTTAGTTAGTTTTGCCTTTTACAGACGTCCGAAAGTCGAAAATTGTCTGTATTATTAGATTGAAATGTAAATCGAGATATATTGAATGATTTCTCAACATAGAAGAAGATGTTTTTAACCCATGTAACGCGGTGGAACGGCGTTCCGGCACCTTTTTTCACGGATATATATTTTTTTTAATTTTCAAAATCAATTAGTCAATATTTTTGATTACGTAATTATAACTATATTTATATATTTTTGGGTAATATATCCAAAATTAAACAAGGTTATTGGATTAAATTCTACTTTTATTATCGCATATCGCTCACTACTTTCAACAACATCATATATAAAAAAAATCGCTAATTTTCAGTTGTGCATGTTTTCGGAATGCCCAGATAATGTACTATATCCCAGCAAAAGTGGCATTTTTAAACTTAATATTCACCCGCTACAGGGCAGAAAGTGTTGTTTTTGCATTTTGAAGAAAGGGTATTGTTTAATATTTTTCAAATGGAGAAAAAATATTCAGGTTTTACCTAAAAAGATCTGTTGCACAGTAAAAAGTCCAATAAGTAGCTTGATATTTATTTTTAATACATTATATTTTATATAACTTTAAAAATGATCTCCTGAAAAATCATGTTTTTTTATATATGACGTTGAAAGGAGAGAGCGATATATGTAAATAAAATGAAAATTTAATCCAATAACCTTGTTTAATTTTGGATTTATTACCCAGAAATTTAAAATGGAATTCTACCAACGGTCTGCAGTTAGAATAAATATATTTATATAATATTTGAATTTTTTAAATTAATTCCGGGACCTTTTTTGTTTTTAAAAAAAGCCCTATATATATATATATATATATATATATATATATATATATATATATATATATATATATATATATATATATATATATATATATATATATATATATATATATATATATATATATATATATATATGGTCAGCACGCTCGGCTACCGTTCTGGAGGTCCCGGGTTCGATTCCCAAGGAGGGATAAATAAATACAAGTGATTTTTTCACTGTCATATTTATTCAATATTACCCTGGACTGGTACCTGAAGCGGAGGGCTGATCACCTTTCCTTCATGTGTAAACGATCAAGATAACACTGCGTTTATATGACGCAGTGCCTTATGCACGGGTGCGGATAAGGGTTTTATTATTTATTATTAAATACACAAGTAGACGATTTTTCTAAAAGTCCGTTATTAAATATTTTTCCTATCACTCAACATCCCTGATCCCTTTTGACTGTGACTGCCAATCAACACAAAAAAATAAAGCCACTTGAGATCTACCCAAGCTCCTTTGCCTAACCGTCAAAATATGTTGATTTTTTTTAAGTAGATAGTGTTTTAGTATTAACCAGTCTTGATAAAGCAGCGGTTAGCTACGAAACCGGTAGACATTCTTTCTTCTTCTTCTTCTAACCCTTATCCGCACCCCAATGGTGCATAGGGCACTGCATCGTATAGAAGCAGTGTTATCTAGATCGTTAAATACACGAAGGAAAGGTGATCAGCCTTCCGCTTCAGGTACCAGACCAAGGTCATATTAAATAAATATTAGACTGAAAAATCACTAATATTTATTTTGACCCTCTTGGGAATCGAACCCGGGACCTCCAGCATGGAAGCCTAGCGCGCTAACCACTAAACTATGTAGGCGGACGAAAAAAAACTGTTCTAACCGGGCGAAACCGGTAGACATTAAAATTTAGTAAAAATAAAATATTTACAGTGATTTTAAATCAAAGTTAAAACAAATTTATGAGGCGAATGTTAGTGGGAAAAGAAGCAGAGGAAGACCGAGAAAAACATGGCACTATCAGGTATGCCAAATACTTGATAGTGGTCAAGTTAGGAGTCGTAACAATCGGCGGGTATGTATGAGGAGATGCATGAACGTGGAAGAGGCGAAGAACGTTTGTAAGGACAGAGTGGTGTGGCGCTCTATTCTCTCTGCCTACCCCTGCGGGGAAGCAGCGTGATAGTTAGTTAGTTAGTTAGTTAAAACAAAGTTATATTTCAATTATAAAATGGAAAATCACAAAGTTAGTGCTTCAAATATAATTTGTATTCCATATTCTTCTTCATCTATGTTGAGATATCAATTAAAAACTTCGTATGAATAATTCTACACGGAATAAACCCAACATTTGCGAACAAAAACTTGAAGACATTATGAATATTGAAATTATGAATCACTTAGCTAATGACTTGCAATTACCTTCGTCCTGTGGAATCCTTCCACTCATTAGGAAACAATTACATACCCGCATTGTGTTTACACTGTGTATCGCATTGCTAAAAGCACACCGTAATTGTGTTACCTCCTTGGATTGGTCACTGAAGGAAATACCGAGAAATCGGGTGATTCCATCGCAAAATTAAAATGTATTTTTATATGACAAATTGACGATTTAAAAGCGATATGGTGGTATGTAGATTAGCGCTTGTCACGTATGCCTAAACTGACCATTTATTTTTGTCCTCTAAACGGGACATATGCCATTTTTTACGTAATAGCATGTACATATATTCAAGAAAACACGTATTTTTTCATAGTTTTATGTATTAATAAAAAGAAAAGGAATGTTGATAAAGAAAATATGAGGAATAAATAATATAAACACGAAAAAATTATGTTGTTTTATTATTTATATAAAGAGTCGGCGGTCTTTATATAAATTAGTCAGTCTTTGCACATGACTACCAGTCCCGTTGAAAACGGGACGAATGGTCACTTTACGTATGCCGTCTTGTACCTACTCCTTCAAACCCTCATCCGCACCCGATGGTGCATAGGGCACTGCATCATTGTGCATTTAAAGTTCTGCCGGAATTGTTTGATATTGCAATTTTGGTATTGTAAAGACATTTTGGTACCTCGAAGATGAACTTTTCTTTAGGTGTAAGTACTTTTCACCCTTAATTATTTTTTTTTATAGGGGCATTGCTGTTTTTTTTAATGATTTCTACTTTTGAGACTTATTTTATTTGGTGGAGTATTGAAAATAATAATTTTGTTGAATAAGTTTTTATTCATTTTCAAGTTTTATTTCTTTAATTTTATAACGACCAGAGCAATATTGACAAATATATAAACACAATTAAAATACATCGTATAAAACAGTAAGAACACGGCGAGCATGTACGAGGAGATGCATGAACGTGGAAGAGGCGAGGAATGTTTGCAAAGACAGAGTGGTGTGGCGTTCTATTCTCTCTGCCTACCCCTGCGGGGAAGCGGCGTGATGGTTAGTTAGTTTTTAATAACACGGTTAAGTTGTCATTAAAAATGTAACTAACTAACCATCACGCCGCTTTCGCAGGGGTAGGCAGAGCGAATAGAACGCCATACCACTCTATCTTTGCAAACATTCTCCTCCTTTTACATATTCTTGTATCTCCTCAGACATAAACGACGATTATTCCGACTCTTGACCTGACCGCTTTCAAGTATTTGAAATACTTGATCATGCCAAGCTTTCCTCGGTCTTCCTTTGCCCCAATTTACAACTACATTCGTCTCATGGATTTGTTTTACCGTTCTTTCCTCATTCGCTCTCTACACACGTGCAAACCATCTCAACACACCTTTCTTAATTTTATCTAAATGCTTGTCTCAGCCTAGCACTCTTTCCTTATATCACCATTTGAACATCTGTCATACATTATTTTGTCGCACATTTGTCCGAAATATCGCATTGCGACTGCATTCAGTATACTTTCATCCTTCTTTTGCCAACTCCATGCTTCTCAGGCTTGCGTTCTTGGCTTATATCACCATTTGAACATCTATCATATCGCTCACTCCTTTCAAGAACGTCATAAATCAAAAAACTTGATTTTTCAGGAGAACCTTTTTAAAGTTTAAAATATAATACAATGTATTAAAAATTAATATCAAGCCACTTATTGAACTTTTTACCGTGCAACAGATCTTTTTAGGTAAAACTCGAAGGTTTTTTCTCCATTTGAAAAATATTTACTTTATTTCAAAAAATAATTCAACAATACCTTTTCTTCAAAATGCAAAAAGAACACTTTCTGCCCTGTAGCGGGTAAATATTAAGTTAAAAATATGCCTCTTTTGCTGGGATATAGTACATTTTCTGGGCATTCTGGGGAAAATTGACAATTTTTGATTTATGACGTTCTTGAAAGGAGTGAGCGATATATGGTTTTGTCGCAGACTCATCCTAGAGATCGCATTTCGACTGCGTTCAGTCTACTTTCGTAATCTTTTGCCAACTCCATGCTTCACTTCCATACATTAGAGTTTGTACCAGTTAAATATTGAAAACAATTGAGTAGTCCACTTGCAAACCCCATTATGTTAAAAGAATTTAGTTTTTTTAGCAATGGCGCCAAACGGTAGAAAATTAAACATATTTACGTCTATATTTAACATTTTATGTCAAAAATCGTTAAATTAGGAATAAAATACAATAGAAAAATCAATACTCTTGCAAAACTCGCTATGTCGATCGACTGTTTAAAAATCTCTTTTTAAAAATCGACTTTTTAAAATCTCTCAAAAATGTTCAAATCGGTAGAAGATTCGATATTTTACCGATTGCTGCCATTGTCTAAAAAACTTATTTTTTTTAAATAACGTGGTTTGTAAGTGGACTACTCAATTATATCGTAGTCATACAGGAGAAAGTGACCAAGTGCATTTTTTACAAAAACGTGATCATTGACTGTTTGATATCTTACTAGCTTAATATTGCCCTGAAAAAATCCCAAAGGATTTTAAACTTGGAGGAGACAATGGTATGCGCATGTGAGGAGAATGGAATCATCCAGACTCCCCCACATCGCACTTTACAGCCAACCCTATGGTAGACGACTCCCGGGCAGACCACCAAAGACATGGGTTTATAGCTGAGAATCGAAGTCGCAGGAGGCTAATCCCTCTTAAAAACAGGCCGCAAGGCCTATAATAAGAAGAAGAAGAAGATTTTAAACTTGGAAGTATAATATATTTACTAGTTAAAAATGACTAACTGCATTGGTGTTTATTTTCTTGCCAAGTGATTTAAATGGCCCTCCTGAACATTTTACGTTTTGGTAGTTGGTCACTTTCTCCTGTACGACTACGATATGTTAGAGGTAGAAAATATTTAAAATGCAACAGTGTTCAAAAAAGTCATACCTACCTTAGTTATTGTCATTGATTTTCAAACGTAAAGAGGCCATTACCTTTTGTCCTGTAATGTCATTAAAAAGCAATTAGGAGCGCATCCTTTCGCAATATCAAGGAAATTATTATCGCGCTATCTTTATGGTGGGCTACTGAAGGAAATACCGAGGGTTTCATTGCAAAAATAATATTACTTATTGATAAGTAGAAATTCCCGAAAAATATGTCGGTTAAGTTTTCTCACGTACGCCACTGGTATACCTACGCTGGATTAACTCACTCTTACCTACACAAACTCAATATGCTATTGCATTTCTTACACATAAAATGTATTTTACAAGCTGTATGTATGTGTAGGTTCCTTACCAAAACGTTACATTTCCAATATTGCACAAAAACAACCTTTAAATGCAAATCTTATTTATTTTATTTTATTTTATTTGTTGGGGAATTGTACAGCTTTACATATAAAAAATGATATAATAAACAAAAGTTACATTAACAATAATAAACATTACATTACATTAACAAAAATAGTTACGTTAAAAAATAAAAGCCAATTAAATAATTCCACATTTATGTTATAATATCTATTAAAAAACATTCAGAGATTAAACAAAAATATAAAAAAATCTGTTCTGTTTAGTGTATTCTATCGAAATTTCAATTAAAGTCGCGACAAAACGTGACCAATCCTGTGTTAAACCAATATGAAATCATTGAATTAACAATTTTACAAGCTAGAATCTCTGATTACTTAACCCGTAAGCTGCGGATCGCATCTATTGTCGTTTTTTATAAAGGTACGAATGGACTATACGACAGCCGCGTCTTCTATACAGCCGCCAAATTTTCGGCTGCGAGTCCGTAAATGTTAATATTTTTGTGTAAATACACTATAAAAACATAATAGGTAAAGTGAATTGTGTACTGTGAACATCTATGATGGATTTCCGAAAGTTTCAGTACAAAAAATATGCAAAAATATGTTTTTTTTGTCAAAAATATTGTAATGTAAAACAATCCAGCACGGGACGGAAAGTTTGACACTAGAAATCGAGCAGCTTAGAGGTTAAAATCATTTATAATGAAAATGCAACGTTTTGGTGACGACCTCCACATATAGTCAACAATATAACGTTGAGATAGGTACCGTGTTATCGGAGGGAATGTTATAATTCTAAATTATATTTTTACATTTTGACCAGCGGAAATTACTGAAATAGTCACCATTAAATAAAACTACAATTAAGCATTTAATTTATATTGTAATTGTTAAAATACAAAACATTTACCCTCTATAACAAGCATGTCAAACTAGCGGCCCGCGAGTGTTTATTTTGCGGGCCGCGGATACCCGCGGTTATATTTTCCATTTATTTTAATTCTTCATTAAAATATTTTTTGTAACGAAAACATGATATTCTTTTACAAAATCATCTAGTTGAATCTACTGCATCTCATGTGGCTGTGTTTGATGATAAATTATTCACTTAAAGTTTTATAAAAATGAAAATGAGATTTTCGAGTTTTTTTTTATGCGGCCCGCCGGCGGACCCAAAATACCTTATGCGGCCCTTGGTGCCTTTTGAGTTTGACATTTCTGCTCTAAAACATTATCTCCGATAACCTCGTACTCTTTTCTCAACGTTATAGGGGGGTTTACTCTACAGTAAGGGTGGCCAACCCGCGGCCCGGTGTCTACTTGCGGCCCGCGGAGCATTTCACATATTTTTTCATCAAGTGTACATAAAACCACCAAAAGAACATTTCACCGCGCGTAGTTCGTATCATGTCCCATATATGGAAGTATTTCACTATCGTGACAATTTCAAGTCCCATATAATGGCGTCAAGGAGTAAAGACGTTGAACCAAAGAAGAGAAGAGTAACAGAAGAACTGAGAAGTTTTCTGATTATTTTTTGTATTGCCTACTCGTAACTCTAATTTAATAAATTTGTTTGACTCTCATTTTCGTTGTATCTTCAAAAAATAAAATATTTATATATATTTATATATATATATATATATATATATATATATATATATATATATATATATATATATATATATATATATATATAAGCTTCAACTTTTTAAGTTTCATAGCCTATGCCTACTCTTGAGTGGATTTACTCTTTATGTTTAAAGTTACTATAATTCATGAGTGAAAATTCTAGGCAAAAACACTCGCTATTTAATTTGTGGTTAGTCATTTTTATTTAACGGAATCCTGGTTCCAACCCTAATGTATGGAAGTGAAGCTTGAAGCTAGCAAAAGAAGGATGACAGTAGACTGAATGCAGTCTCTTAGACGAATGTGTGGCAAAACGATGTATTATAATGCACACAATGATAATGTTTGAATGGTGAAATAAGGAAAGAATTTAAAGCTGAGATAAGATAAAATTAATAAAGGTGTGTTGAGATGGTTTAGACATGTGGAACGAATGAGCGAGGAAAGAATGGTAAAAATAATTTATGTGGCAAATGTAGTTGTAAAAAGGGGCAGAGGAAGACCGAGAAAAACTTGGAATGTCGAGTGCGTCACAATTGTAGAGAATGTGGATTGGCATCCTGAGATGGCTGCAGCCTTGTTTACTTGCCCCATCACTTCACATGGTAGATCCGTTTGACCACACAGGTCCACACCCAGATATTTGAACTTTTTCACCTGTTCTACTAAGATGCCATCTACACTCACGCTACATCCCACTGGGATCCAAGAAAACATGCTCTTAGTCTTTGTAGCTGATATAGTCCTGTGGGTTTTTTCGACAAGCAAAATGGAATGCGTGCAAGAGTAGTTGACATCCACAGTCACGCTACATCCCACTGCATTCCAAGAAAACATGCTCTTAGTCTTTGTAGCTGATATAGTCCTGTGGGTTTTTTCGACAAGCAAAATGGAATGCGTGCAAGAGTAGTTGACATCCACAGTCACGCTACATCCCACTGCATTCCAAGAAAACATGCTCTTAGTCTTTGTAGCTGATATAGTCCTGTGGGTTTTTTCGACAAGCAAAATGGAATGCGTGCAAGAGTAGTTGACATCCACAGTCACGCTACATCCCACTGCATTCCAAGAAAACATGCTCTTAGTCTTTGTAGCTGATATAGTCCTGTGGGTTTTTTCGACAAGCAAAATGGAATGCGTGCAAGAGTAGTTGACATCCACAGTCACGCTACATCCCACTGCATTCCAAGAAAACATGCTCTTAGTCTTTGTAGCTGATATAGTCCTGTGGGTTTTTTCGACAAGCAAAATGGAATGCGTGCAAGAGTAGTTGACATCCACAGTCACGCTACATCCCACTGCATTCCAAGAAAACATGCTCTTAGTCTTTGTAGCTGATATAGTCCTGTGGGTTTTTTCGACAAGCAAAATGGAATGCGTGCAAGAGTAGTTGACATCCACAGTCACGCTACATCCCACTGCATTCCAAGAAAACATGCTCTTAGTCTTTGTAGCTGATATAGTCCTGTGGGTTTTTTCGACAAGCAAAATGGAATGCGTGCAAGAGTAGTTGACATCCACAGTCACGCTACATCCCACTGCATTCCAAGAAAACATGCTCTTAGTCTTTGTAGCTGATATAGTCCTGTGGGTTTTTTTGACAAGCAAAATGGAATGTGGCAAGAGTAGTTGACATCCACAGTCACACTACATCCCACTGCGATCCAAGAAAACATGCTCTTAGTCTTTGTAGCTGATATAGTCCTGTGGGTTTTTTTGACAAGCAAAATGGAATGTGGCAAGAGTAGTTGACATCCACAGTCACACTACATCCCACTGCGATCCAAGAAAACATGCTCTTAGTCTTTGTAGCTGATATAGTCCTGTGGGTTTTTTTGACAAGCAAAATGGAATGTGGCAAGAGTAGTTGACATCCACAGTCACACTACATCCCACTGCGATCCAAGAAAACATGCTCTTAGTCTTTGTAGCTGATATAGTCCTGTGGGTTTTTTTGACAAGCAAAATGGAATGTGGCAAGAGTAGTTGACATCCACAGTCACACTACATCCCACTGCGATCCAAGAAAACATGCTCTTAGTCTTTGTAGCTGATATAGTCCTGTGGGTTTTTTTGACAAGCAAAATGGAATGTGGCAAGAGTAGTTGACATCCACAGTCACACTACATCCCACTGCGATCCAAGAAAACATGCTCTTAGTCTTTGTAGCTGATATAGTCCTGTGGGTTTTTTTGACAAGCAAAATGGAATGTGGCAAGAGTAGTTGACATCCACAGTCACACTACATCCCACTGCGATCCAAGAAAACATGCTCTTAGTCTTTGTAGCTGATATAGTCCTGTGGGTTTTTTTGACAAGCAAAATGGAATGCATGCAAGAGTAGTTGAAGGTCCCCCACAGTCTCAGTGAATACAACAGCATCATCCGCACAGCAGACAATATCTATGGTTTCCTCTCCAAGTCTGTATTCTTTATGTAGTTTTATTTTTTTGTGATTTTTTCAAATATTTAATAAAGCTACATTTTTTAATAAAATTTCTATACATTTATACGTATGGCAAATTTATAATTTTAGCTTCGCTGTGCCTCTCCATAAAAGAGACTGCGCTCTTGTGCTTGGAGAGGGACTTTTTTTTTTTTTTTTTATTGGCCAAGCACCCAATTTTGGGTGATACCTGCCATACTAGTGATTTAACATAAACAATATATTTCTTTTTTTATTGATTTTTTTGGGGTCACACGCTTTTGCCATACTTTTTTATATGTTTAATGATCGCACCGTTAACATTTTTTGAGTTGATTGACAATAGGTGTTGGACATTCAGCGGGAAGGACAAACCCTCCGACCGAATGTCCTGAATGAACTCGAGGTTAGGGAGTAAGGGGCAGTTGAAAAATATGTGGTCAGCAGTCTCATCCTCCTGTCCACACGCGCACAACGAACAAGTTAGAATGTTAATCTTTTTGAGGTGGGATGCAAGTACTGTGTGTCCGATCCTCAGCCTGCACAGAAGGGACACATTCAGCTTGGGAGTCTTGATTTTGCGGAACCAAGGGGATTTGGGTATCGACTTACACTCAAGGTTTATTGTTTTATTTGATTAAAGGTTGATGTGTAGCCCATTGCATTAGTTAACAAAACCCACTTTTGACAAAATATGAAGTTTGTAGAAACAAGAGGAGTGTGAAGAGAAGGGTTTTTTCTATGTGCAATTGGAGGAACATTGATACAGAGCTAAGAGAGTAGTTCAGGACAGTCAATTGAACCGGAAGCTATTTTGAATAGAAATATGATATCAGCAATTTGACAACGTTTTTGCATAGGCAATGTTGGCAATGTTGCATAGGTGATGTTTTTTGTTGTTGTAAAACTCCTCAGTAGAAGCCAGACTGTTGACTATCGTCTACAGGCCTTCCGTTCCACTAGAAGAGGGTTCGGCATTTTGTGTCCTAGCTTGGTTTATGGTACCAATGTCCTTCACTATTTTTTATCAATAATTATACCACCTGTTTAGGTTAGGTTAGTTTAGACCTACTTCCTTTACTAGAGATATCACTATCTTCTAGCATTCCTAGTCCCTTTTTAATTTGAAGGTTAGGTTTGGTTATGTTAGGTTGGGTGAATTGCACTAATCCCTTACTACCAATATCAAAACAATTCTAGTTTCTTATCTTTACTGAAAGTTATGTAGTATTATTTTACGTAAGGTGAATTACTCTTCTCTCTTTAACATAGATTTTTAACTATTTTTGTCACGTATGATACCATCTCAATTGTCTTTCTAATGGGTGTCAAAGTGTAATTTACTATCATGATAACACCTAGATCTCTTACACAAAATGAGCGTTGGAGGTTTCGACGCTTTAACTTTAATTAGTTGGTACATTTTAGTATTTATTGTTAATTCTTGGGACCATCAACCCTTCGTTGCGGGTAAATCGTGTATCATGGTTGTGTACTAGAACATTTATATATTTTGTGCTAGTTTTTTGTTCAACGATTATACTCATCCACAATATTCCACGTACCGGAAGCGAATTTATATGTTTATATATCAATTTGGTTTATCCCTTTGATTTTATACCTAATCGGGTACAATTATTTTGGGAATAAAACATTATAAATAAGTATTCCTTAGGGTTTTCAAAACACTAAACCTACATTTGATGATAGAATGATTATTCCGAAATTGAAGTCAGAAGGTAGTGTTTTTTAAAGTGGTATTAGTGTCAGGTTGTGGTCTTGTGGTTAGTGTCGCGGACTCTCGAGTCAGAGTTTCTTGGTTCGAACCCACTCTACCACAATTTGATACCTACTTCTAATAATGAGCCGCTTAGGCTCAAAGAAATAGTATGAAATTGAAGTAGTTTTGTAAATAATAAAAACACATATTTCTCTTTTATTTAAGAAATATAAAAAAATACACAAAGTGAACGATGAATGGTAAAGAGAGTGTTATACATAAAACTGACTATGAATCTTTATATTTATTCAACACGACTCCCAATATTGCAACACATGGCTGCAGTATTTGTATGAACACGGGAGCCGTGTTGGATGCACAGAACATGTTAAAAATATCACAATTAGCTTCATAGCATAGTGTACAATATATTATATTGTATACCCCACACACAGTGTATACCTATGTAGTTATTTGTTTGTTTGTGTATGTTTGAAAAATATATAAATGAATTCATGTACCTTGAAATATGTCATAAAAAAATTATAAATAAATTAATATGGTCTTGGATATCGTATTGTATGTTCATCATTGTGTATCATATATTTCTTCCTCATCCCTTCATTCCTATTGAGTGCATTTAATTTCGCAATACAGTAAAACCTCGATATAACGGACTGATTGGCGGGAGGCGGTGTCCGTTAAAGCCGAAAGTCCGTTATATAGAAATAATTTTTGAATCGAACACAGATTTTTTGAGTCTACCAAGTTGTATTTTATTAAAGAAGATGTATATTGTGACAGTTGTTTCGCCTAGTTATGGCATTTTCAAACGAATGTGAAGATTAAATGGACTGACAGTCCTTATGTAGCTATACAATGCTAGGTACTTAAGTAATAGTTTTAACATGTGCAGTAATTATTTACGGGAGACAACAATAGTTAATGGGGCAGGGGTAGGCAGAGAGAATAGAACGCCACACCACTCTGTCTTTGCAAACATTCTTCGCCTCTTCCACGTTCATGCATCTCCTCATACATACCCGCCGATTGTTACGACTCCTAACCTGGCCACTTTCAAGTATTTGGCATACCTGATCGTGCCATGTTTTTCATATATATCTCATATATAGAATCCGCCTTCATGGTGTAATGGTTAGCTTGTTTAGCTACCCTGCTGGAGGTCCCGGACTCGATTCCCATGGGAGGGTGAAAATAAATATGAGTGATTTTACATTTTAATATTTATTTAATATTTTTTGTAACTATAACTATAACAACTCTTTTTTGTAACTTAAATTTTTACTTGTAAAAGCCCTCTGGGCGTTTGTGTGAATAAATAAATAAATTTAATATTACCCTGGACTGGTCCCTGAAGCACAGGAGTGATCACCTTGCCTTCATGTAAGTAACAATCAAGATAACACTGCGTCAATGCTATGCAGTGCCCTGTGCACCATTGGGTGCGGATAAGGGTTAGAAGAATAATTGACAAAAAAAATTGTATTCTCAATATTATTAATATTTAAAGCATTTATTTTGTTTTTTTTTTTTTTTAATTACCTAATGTCCAAGTGACTCTGAAATCTGTGAATATGTGACATGACCCTACTCAGGCTTCAACTTTTTAAGTTGCATAGACTATGCCTACTCTTGAGTGGATTTACTCTTTATGTTTAAAGTTACTATAATTTCATGTAATTCATGAGTGAAAATTCTAGGCAAAAACACTCGCTATTTAATTTGCGGTTAGTCATTTTTACTTTTATATATATTTATATATATGTATATATATATATATATATATATATATATATATATATATATATATATATATATATATATATATATATATATATATATATATATATATATATATATATATATATATATATATACATATATATATGTATAAATATATATATATATATATATTTTTTTTTAAATTAAAACAGAAATATTTGTTTTTATTATTTACACAAAAATTTCAATTTCATACTATTTCTGTGAGCCTAAGCGGCTCATTATTAGAAATAGGTATCAAACTGTGATAGAAAGGGTTTGAACCGAGAAACTCTGACATAAAAGTCCGCGATACTAACCACGGGACCACAACCCGGCACAATAATAATAATATTAGTTTATAACCACTCACCGAGATTTTTGTTTTTAACTGTGTAATTTTTGTTTTATATGTCGCTCACTCCTTTCAACAACGTTATATATTAAAAAAAAAGATTTTTCAGGAATTGTTTTTAAAGTTTGAAAATATAATAAAATGTATTAAAAATAATTATCAAGCCACTTATTGAACCTTTTACTGTGCAACGGATCTTTTTAGGTAAAACCTGAATGTTTTTTCTCCATTTGAAAAATATTTTGTATGTATATTTAAAAACATAATTAAACAATACCTTTTCTTCAAAATGCAAAAACAACACTTTCTGCCCTGTAGCGGGTAAATATTAAGTTAAAAATATGCCGCTTTTGCTGGGATATAGTACATTTTCTAGGCATTCCGAAAACATGCACAACTGAAAGTTAACAATTTTTTTATATATGACGTTGATAGGAGTAAGCGATGTATGTAAATATGGCATTTTTTAATCATGTGCTATTAGTTTAGCTCCTTATGCCAGCCCTTCTTGCCGGCACAGTGACCTGGAAATGCCTAGCCAAAATGGGATTACTACAAATAAGGAATCGCTTTATATTTGCAACAGATTTATTAATCATAGCGAGTGTTTGATAACATATGCAGAATATATTAAAATACATTTTAAAGTGAGGCAAACCCGTTATAAACTTATACCTTATCCTAGGGATGATAACAGTTCAATATAATAGTATTTGGCACAACAATATAAAAAAAATACATTCATATAACACGTATCGATAGAAATATCCCTATTTATTGGTGTATAATTTACTAAATGCTTATACAAAGTCAATACGAGTTTAGGCAATAAATATGTCTTTAATCCTAGATAACTAAACATTCGTCCACGCGACGACGCCCTTCTGAGGTATCTCTACATGAGAGAGTACGGCTATTATCCTTGGCTCTACCCGACCCAGTTTCTCCAGGGTACGCTTGGCTACAATAGTTTAGAGACTAGAAGGAATGTGTATTTGATTACGCATTTTTATCCATTGTTGTGCGGTATGATCAATAATCCTGAAATTATCCGGAGCATTGGTCTGTATGTTCCCGATAGTTACCTAGGACAGCGTCGCCATAGATTGTTTCACATTCCTATACACAGGACCAACCAGCCGATGGTTATGCCTGTAGGAAGAGCTACCGCTATGTTGAACAGTATCTCATTGGATATTGAACTGTTCCATGTGTCTGAAGGAGTTTTCCGAAGCGGGATTCTTCTACACTTTTAGCAATAGTTCTTGCATATTTTAGATTTTTGTATGTATTCAATGTATACGCTTTAAATTTTTTAGTTTGTAATTTATATGTTAATTGAAAATAAATAAATTTAATTGAAAAGTCAAGTGCTCTTACTCTCCTGCACCCCGCACGTGCCAGGCTTTGTTTACGGAATAGTAATTTACTGTTAAATGTCTCGTTCATTCATTCCTAATAAACCAAACTTAAGTGTCATGTAACCAGTTATTATTTTCAATAAATACTTTTCGCCTCCGTAGTGTAATGGTCAGCACGCTCGGCTACCGTTCTGGAGGTCCCGGGTTCGATTCCCAAGGGGGTAAAATAAATAGAAGTGATTTTTTCACTGTCATATTTATTCAATATTATCCTGGACTGGTACCTGAAGCGGAGGGCTGATCACCTTTCCTTCATGTGTAAACAATCAAGATAACACTGCGTTTATATGACGCAGTGCCCTATGCACCATTGGGGTGCGGATAAGGGTTTTATTAAAAAAATATTAAATACTTTTAATAAATGAAGAAGAAAAAAATCACGACTTTGAACCTCCGAGATGAAGACTCTTCGAACCATAACCAGAAACACATTGCGAGACCGAGTAAGAAATACCGACATCCGGACCATGTGTAAGACGGAGGATATCATGAGGTGGGGACGACAACGAAGGCGATACTGGAATGATCATGTAAACAGAATGTCAGATGACAGACTTCCACGTATCGCCCTTCAAGGTAACCCTGAAGGACGCAGACCCCCAGGCAGACCTCCAAAAAGTTGGAAGGACAGCTGGGAGTCGACATCCCAAGAGCGGCATGAGGAGGCACAAACAGATCCCTAGGATCTACAAAAAGAAGAAGAAGACTTTAGATAATTTTCACATTTTTAATTGCGTAGTCCCCCTGACGAATGTTTAGTTACCATTTATCTACAAATATAGTTTAGATAGCTAGGGTTAAAATCGTCTCGCGGTAGTAGCATTCGATTCACTCACAAAATGTACAAAACCTTATTATCCAAACTAAACCATGCACATATTCACAGCTCAAATTTGCAAAATGTACCCAAACTGAGAATTTTTCACGCCATTTGTCCGCCTCCGTAGTGTAATGGTCAGCACGCTCGGCTACCGTTCTGGAGGTCCCGGGTTCGATTCCCAAGGGGGGTAAAATAAATATAAGTGATTTTTTCACTGTCATATTTATTCAATATTACCCTGAAGCGGAGGGCTGATCACCTTTCCTTGATGTGTAAACGATCAAGATAACACTGCGTTTATATGACGCAGTGCCCTATGCACCATTGGGGTGCGGATAAGGGTTTTATTATTATTTATTATTAATTTATTTACAATACTTTGAGTGTGTCCAAATACTTATTCACATTCAAAATGTTGTAAATAAATTATCTGGTCAAATTATAAGCTTAAATGCAAATTATATTTTCTAGCGTTTCTCAAGTATGTGTATATAATCCAGGATTCGGACCTAGCATACAAACGAAAGAGTCTCTGCTTAATACAAAGCTTGCCTCATCCCACCATAGATGTCTCTCGTGAAGTCTATTGAATTCAAGGACTGTGTTTCGTGTTCAATGAATATATCCAGAAGTTCCAAGAATTTTAATGTGTGGTTCTCAATCATGGGTAGAATTGGTGAATGTTACACGCGAACCAGCCTATGACGGTCGTAAGCCCTGTAAATGCCCAGACTTCCATATTCTTCTTCATCTATGTTGAGATGTCAAAAAACAATGTTCATTGATTTAAATAATAATAATAAAACCCTTATCCGTACCCCAATGGTGCATAGGGCACTGCGTCATATAAACGCAGTGTTATCTTGATCGTTTACACATAAGGGAAAAGTGATCAGCCCTCCGCTTCAGGTACCAGTCCAGGGTAATATTGAATAAATATTAGAGTGAAATAATCACTTATATTTATTTTACCCCCCTTGGGAATCGAACCCGGGACCTCCAGAACGATAGCCGAGCATGCTGACCATTACACTACGGAGGCGGACAATTTTTTTTTAAATTTAATAAATATGTTTCATCATTTATCATTTATTCAATTGTTATAAATATGTTTTTTGTTGCAGCCGCGCTTATAATTCAAGCGCTGTCTAATTAATTGTTGAAAAATAACTATAGTGACATCTGTGAACATCTTTTCATAGTTTTTTGACAGTTAAGTACAGTTATCTGTAATACCGACTTCACAGTTTAATATTTGAATAAAAACCTGCTTGCGTTATGTCAAAACTGACAGTGATAGCGTTATTTCTTTCACAGCATTACAAAGAAAACTTTAGCTTAATCTATATTAAAACTGAAATGCATTTTAGTTCCCAAGAACTCACTAACCGAGAGGTATAAATAATTGATATCCCTGATATTTGCAACTAATTCAAACAGCTTTTTTCAGGCGAACCAAACTGTCAATCATAAGAAAGGGTTTTGATAACTCAAGATAACTTGATAACCGCTGAAAGATACATGAAGATGCGGATAAGGTTTAGAAGGGGACCCTCTGATGCAACTCTGCATACCCCTGGGTGTACACATACCACTAATGGATCATTCTCATGATGTGTTATTATTGGCTAATAAATAAATTTTGTCCGCCTCCGTAGTGTAATGGTCAGCACGCTCGGCTACCGTTCTGGAGGTCCCGGGTTCGATTCCCAAGGGGGGTAAAATAAATATAAGTGATTTTTTCACTGTCATATTTATTCAATATTACCCTGGACTGGTACCTGAAGCGGAGGGCTGATCACCTTTCCTTTATATGTAAACGATCAAGATAACACTGCGTTTATATGACGCAGTGCCCTACGCACCATTGGGGTGCGGCTAAGGGTCTTATTATTATTAAAATACAATTTTAAAACACCATTGGGATGCGGATAAGGGTTTAAAGAAAAAATATATATAATAATTAATTAATATGAAAAATCACAAGACTATCGGTAACATTATTATTGAAATCTGTAGAGAAGTAAGGGGAAGGTTTAAACTTTAGATATTTTAATAAAACAAAAAACGGACACCGCTATACGTCACCGGGTGTGTTATGTGACGTATCCCTTTATGTATCTGCTTTATAGAGCTGTAATAGTAGCAGTGTGGATTTGTTTCTGTGACTTCATTCGTTACCAACTTAAACAATGTTATTTTATTTATTGTTTCGGCATTAACTTTGTGGTAAGACATGTTACAATGGTTAAAAAAAACACTTGTTTTTTACCACTTGAGTTTTATTATAGACTACATGTTTCAGAAGTTAAACTTCCATCATTCAGGTCTGTATAATAACAAATAGTTATTATACAGACCTGAATGATGGAAGTTTAACTTCTGAAACATGTAGTCTATAATAAAACTCAAGTGGTAAAAAACAAGTGTTTTCTTTAATCATTTAAACAATGTTTTTACGAAGGCAAATTTGCAAAAGAAATTGATGAATGAAAATATTGATTATATCGGCTGTTGTAAACACAAAACGAGTCTTACACATCCTTTATAGGTTGAGTATGTTAAATTAGATATTCCTTCCGAGTGATAATATCCTTTTTATTTATTCATTTGGCGTTTAATTTGTAGATCTCCATTTTAGTATATGTATTAATTTTAAATTAAACACAGATTTTTTAAGTCTACTTAGTTGTATTTTATTTAAAAAAAAACACATTAATATTGCAATGTATAACGACATTTGTTTAAAAATGCCATAACTAGACGAAACAACTGTCACACTATTAATTTTTTGTGTTAACAAAGTACAACTTTGACTCGAAAAATCTGTGTTTCATTTAAAAATGAATACACAAATGATAATACTCTATTGGGAAACACTGTTGTAAAGCAAAGAAAAATATTAAATTTCTTAATTAAATACAACTATTAATTGTTTTTTTTTACTCATGCCAACACCAGTCCCAAGTTGGTCCTACATTCAAAACACAAGGCCTTTCATGCTTATAATTATTAGTATAAAATTCTTAATTTTAGCAAAAACACTGAAAAAACACTCAACGATCGAAGTATGCAAAGGAATATGTTTGAATTGACGGTTTGGATTCAGAACTGGACATTTTACCATCAATTGGATGCAAAAAATAACTACAACATTTTGAGTGTGTCCAAATACTTGTTCACAAAATCTGGATTATCTCCAATTACAGGAGTTACTTACATATTATACAGAACTTCCAAGAATTTGAGTATAGTGGTTGTCAATAATGGGTAGAATTGGTGAATGCTACACGTGTGTAAAGTGATAACTTAAACCAGCCTATGATGGTCGTCAGCCCCGTAAATGCCCAGACTTCCATATTCTTCTTCATCTTTGATGAGATGTCAAAAAATAATACAAAAAATAACTTACTAGTTAAAGAAGCCTTACGAAGTATTGTAAAAATTAAATTAAAATGGATAGATAATAGGTCAATGAGGTGTGGGTAGAAGGCAGATCTCCTGGCTCCGGGATATACGAGATTTGACAGGGATCAGGAGCCTAGAGCTGCCCGAGACAAGGACAATTACTCTCAAGTTATTGTCGACGTTAGGCAGATCTGACACGATACATGCGGATGAAGAGATGGATCCCTAAAATTTTACGATGGAGACCTTGGGAGAACAAAAGAGGTATCGGAAGACCCCAAAAGAGATGGTTCAAAGACACAGTGGCTGTAGAAACTGGCTGCAAGACTGAGGAAACACATGACGAAAATTGGACTTCATGACTCCTCAGTATGCAGATTTTGTATGGAGGATAACGAAACGCCAATCCACATTCTCTACAATTGTGACGCACTCGCTCGCAAACAAAGTCACGCCCTTGAAAGACCTCGACTGGACTCCGAGAAAGTGAAGCCCCTACCACCAAGACAGGTCGTGAGTTACATGACTCACGTAGGTCTCGGAAGTGAGCTGTGATACAGAGGGAGATTCTAATAGACCTAATATGGTCGCAGAGACATTAGGGATGCAAGATCCCTTGACCTCAAAAAAAAATAAAAAGAAAGCTGCAAGCAGCAACCGACCGGAGAAAATGGAAAGAAGGGGAAGAGGCTTATATCATGAAGAAGAAGAAGAAGAAGAGGATAGATAATACTACAAAATGACGGAATCAATTGATGAGATTATTTTTTTTTATTGCAAACAAATTTCGATGAATACTTCAATCAACTACCTATTCGATACAATAAAAATATATACAATTTATTACAATAATAGTAAATTTGCAAATGATTTTCTTTCAAACGAGTATATATTGTATTGTAGTTGGCACTAAGCTAAAAATATATCAATGCCCAAGCACACAAATACAATGTAGTATTTTTCACAATTTTTTTGCAAAATTTCTTAAATTTTTCATCAGAAACATACCGCTCACTCCTTTCAACAATGTCATACATCAAAAAACTTGATTTTTCATGAGATCGTTTTTCAAGTTTAAAAATATAATAAAATGTATTAAAAATAAATGTAAAGCCACTTATTGAACTTTTTACTGTGCAACAGATCTTTTTAGGTAAAATCTGAATGTTTTTTCTCAATTTGAAAAATAATTAGTATATTTAAAAAAATAAGTAAATAATACCTTTTCTTCAAATGCAAAAACAACACTTTCTGCCCTGTAGCGGGTAAATATTAAGTTAAAAATATGCCGCTTTTGCTGGGATATAGTACATTTTCTGGGCATTCCGAAAACATTGCACAATTGAAAATTGACGATTTTTTATATATTTGTTGTTGAAAGGAGTGAGCGATATGTTTCCACTATGACTTGGATGTGAATTCTATTCAATTCTTCACTTTGGTTTTATCATTATGCTAAACTTTTTATGAAATTCTCCTGCAAAAAATACATCTAATACATTTGTGTGTTTAGGCATGTCATTGAATATCTTATTTGAGTCGATTCACAGACAATTCTTACATGCTGGGTATAATAAAATAAATTATGTAGACCCTATTTTAGGCATTTTTACTAGTTAAAATATAATATTTCTGTTTTCTTTTTAAAGCCGTACACTCAGAAAAACAAATTTAACAAATAGGTATACATGTATTTGCACATATCGTAGTCATACAGATGAAAGTGACCAAGTCCATTGTTTTACAAAAACGTGATCATTGACTATTTGATATCTTACTAGCTTAATATTGCCCTGAAAAAATCCCAAACGATTTTAAACTTGGAAGTATAATCCAACATTTTGGCCATGCTCCAGCCCAAGAAGACCGAGAAGAAAGCGCAACAATACGGCGGCTCCACTCTCCTTCCTTCAGACTCAGCCGATTGACGACGTTTTTCATTAATATATATTTTTAAATTTTCTCTCATTATCATTTTCATATCATAATCCATACCTGTATAAGCGCCCTTGAGGTAGTTTTTTTACGAAAATGGCGCTATATAAATCAACCAAGTTTATTATTATTATATTGACTTGTTAAAAATGACTAACTAACTGCATTTGTGTTTATTTTCTTGCCAAGCAAAAGTGACTTAAATGGCCCTCCTGAACATTTTACGTTTTGTTAGTTGGTCACTTTCTCCTGTACGACTACGATATGTATATGCACGTATAGGAGAATGGTAATATAAGTCCATTTTAATCTCAACATTCTGATGTTTGCTTTTGCTGGAATGATCCAAATTCATTTTTCTGAGTGTGCGATAGTTCAAAATATTTATAGCCATCTTTGAAGACAATTACAATTTTACTTTCATCATATTTTTAAGACTGGAAAGCACCTCTTTCTCACATTTGTTTGGGAATATGAAAGCGTCGGGTCAAAATATGTTGTCTTCTTTACAGTTAGAATTACTTAATTAAAAATATATATTGTATATACGACAGTCAGTAGGTTTTTATATTGACCAAAGTAGTCATTTATATTTGAACAGATATATGAACCTAGCGCTGTGACCATAGATGGCGGTCGAATGTTTTGCTCGTTCAATTTTATCAGTAGGTATTGTTGAAACTGCTATATATATATACACACACACACACACATATATATATATATATATATATATATATATATATATATATATATATATATATATATATATATATATATATATATATATATATATATATATATATATATATATATATATATATATATATATATATATATATATATATATATATATATATATATATATATATATATATATATATATATATATATATATATATATATATATATATATATATATATATATATATATATATATATATATATATATATATATATATATATATATATATATATATATATATATATTCATCAGCGAAAAACATATTTGTTGTATATGAAATGGACAGGCTCCGTAGCGTAGTTGGATAGACACTCGACTGCGAAACTGGCGTCGCGGGTTCGATTCCCGCCAATCGCAAAACTAATTCAAGAAAGATTTGATTTCAAACGGTCTGGGTGTTTGTGATGTATTTTTCACATTTACCTTCCCTATCCTTACTACCCTATCTGCAGACAAGCCTCTAAAAGTAGAGGTTTTGCGGGTTATTCCTTTTAAAAATACTATTTTTAACCCTTAGCACTCATAGCTAACTGACATCAATAACTCGATTGGTTTATAAAGGGTCACACATTAATTTTATATTATAACATTGCAGAGTGCATATCATTTTTAATGCCTCAAATTTGAAAAAATTGGGCCACATAACATAGATATGTGACTATTGTAATTAGCACTTTTCCGGTTATTCGATTGGGATGGTAGGTATGCATTAATTTTTCTCGGTATATATTTCTTTCCAGCATAAGTTTTTGATGTCAAATTATCAAAAATATCAGGAGCTATTGCTAATATAGCTAATATAGATTTATATTATCCACTGACACTTCGTGATGGAATTGCATTTTTAATTTATTATTAGATTAAAACCAACATTTTTAGCTTTTCCACTTTTTTATTTGACCAGCGACCGGGTTCGTCGTTACCGACATCATCCGACTGGTGAGAGGCTATACAAATTGTTTTGTTATATATATAAAAGAAGGCAGGAGTTGATAACCATGATTTGATATAATTTTATTGAGAAATTAATTTAATTTGATTTTTTTTTTTTTTTTTTTTTTTAATTTAATTTTCAAATTAAATTAATTTCTCAATAAAATTATATCAAATCATGGTTATCAACTCCTGCCTTCTTTTATATATAACAAAACAATTTGTATAGCCTCTCACCAGTCTAATGATGTCGGTAACGACAAAACCCGGTCACTGGTCAAATAAAAAAGTGGAAAAGCTAAAAATATTGGTTTTAATCTAATAATAAATTAGCTAATATAGGATTGGCGTGATTAGTTTTAAGCGATCAAATCCAAAAACAAAATCATGCTTTTAAATTCAATCACTATATTGAATGTAACATTGGGTCCAACTTTTGAAGTGGTAAGGGTTAAACTATGCTTGCTATCGCCGATGAATATTTCATAAAAGATCAACAAATAGGAATTTTGTTATAAATTATTTCACATAAAAATATAATTCGACCAATGACTTACAACAGCAGTTAAGTATATCAGATTACCTAACTAGGGATGGCTCCAGAGTATCTTAAGGAGCTGTGTATTCCAGATGAATTGGTTGATAGACGTCTCACGCTTCGATCGGCTACAACATCTGCAATGGGCAAAGTGACCTTACCAGCTCGCAACCAACGCACTAAATTTGGCGAGCGTGCCTTTGCTGTTGCAGGACCAACGGCGTGGAATGCTCTTCCACCAATGGTTAGAAATAGTGAGAGTGAGATGATCTTTAGAAAAAGACTAAAAACACATTTGTTTGCTAAATCATTTCCACCCTAATATTTTCCCCAATTCATTCACAGTGAAGCGCCCTTGAGGTATTTTTTTTACAAAAATGGCGCTATATAAGTTATCCAAATTTATTATTATTATTATTAGGGAGGTCAGAATACATGTCAAAAAAAGCATCAAAACAATCCAGGAATGTCACATTTCAGGTCAAGTGAATGGCGTAGTTCAAAACGAGAATACAATGAAGAATATTTCTAGAAATACAAAGGTACTTATATAGAATTACGGTAAGTCTAAAGTTTTATAAAAAGACGGTGTAAATGTGTTTATTTTTCAAACACTCATATCAAAATTGATATGTCATATAGTTGGTGATAGAAAACACGACAATATGAAATGGCGACATTACAAAAATTTCAAACAATCTAGAAATATGTATCTAAGAAATGCATTATAGAGATTTTTTAATTTAATTTAAATTTATCGTAATAAGAGGAATGCGTTTCAAAGTCACTCAAGAGTGGATTCGTAATGCTAATAATGCAATTTGTGATTACATTGGGAATGTAAGGCTAGATTTGAGGATTTTTCAAGGTTAGGTTAGGTTAGATTGTTAGGTAACCTAAAGGTTAGGTTAATAAGAGACATGCATTTCGATTTCACTCAAAAGTGGATTCGCAACGCTAATAATGCAATTCGTGGTCACATCGAGAATGTAAGGCTAGATTTGAGTATTTTTAAAGGTAAAGTTAGGTTAGGTTGTTAGGTAACCTAAAGGTTAGGTTAATAAGAGAAAAACGTTTCGATTTCACTCAAGAGTGGATTCGCAACGCTAATAATGCAATTCGTGGTCACATCGGGAATGTAAGGCTAGATTTGAAGATTTTTCAAGGTTAGGTTATGTTAATAAGAGGAATGTGTTTCGATTTCACTCAAGAGTGAATTCGCAACGCTAATAATGCAATTTGTAATCACATTGGGAATGTAAGGCTAGATTTGAGGATTTTTCAAGGTTAGATTACACTGAGCGGTTTTACTTAGATTTTAAACAGTTGAGAATATAGTTAGTTTACAATCGGAAGAATAAAATAAATAATAACAGTTCAAACATCAGTTTGTTTCCACTACATCGGTGTCGACACTTGCTCAGAGTTAGAGTCGTTCGTTACGCTAACATCGACCGTGTGGCACTCCGAGCTGTCACTCGGGAGAGTGTGGAACTTGTCCGGGTCAGTCTCGGGCATAATGACGCACATGAAAGATTTGCCCGTCGAATTGTCCCGAGGGTAAATAGTCACCGGGGTAAACTTGTCCCATGAACCTTCCACATAGCCGCACAACTTGGCGTGCACTTCCGGAAAGTGCTTCTTTAGGTTGACTCCCCGTTTGGCCAACTGCGATTGGATATTGTTGAAGCTGACCTCTCTGATTTTCTGCACGGATACGATGCCTTTGTTGCGCAGATTGGCCGCGTTCGACGTGAGAATCAAGGTCTCTATATTCTCAATCTTCTGCGGCTTGTCTTTTTCCTTCTGCTGCTTGTCTCTCGCTCTAACCTTGGCTTTGGGACTCGAATGGAAAGGCAATTGCCCGTGCGGCGTCGATCCCATCACGGTTTTGCTCAGGCGGATCTTGGCGCAACGGGAAACCAGCTGCCTTTCCCACTTGACGACCGCTCCCTTCGTAGGCACCTCGCTGATGATGCACACTGCCACGTACAGAACCAGCCTGGTCTCCGGATTGTAGCTCTTGCACAGTTTGATGAGCTCTGCGTACAACTCCGGGCCCATCTCGTTGGGCATCAGATCCGGCCACTTAACATAAGTCGGATCTCCTAAACTCTGAAAACCGTTGGCTGTGAATTTTTCCGCCGATTCTGGAGTGGTGAAGAAAGCCTTGACGACGCCTCTTCCGTGAGTCGAATATCCCTTTTGAGCCATGACGCTGATGTGATGTAAAGAATCCGCGTCTTCTTTGGCCGTGGACAGGATTTGTTTGCAAAGAGTGCTCGCCCTCGAGTGGAGACAGACTTTCCTGTGTTTCTCCCAGTGCGCCCGACGACATTCTCTCGAGCAATACATGTAGTTGCAATTGTGGCAGCTCTTGTAGTGCCTCTTGGCATCGGTGGGACTTGTGGCAGAAGTGCACTTGGTGTAGCGGCAGTGCACGAGCCCTTCGTCACCGCTAGCGTCCGTATTGATAGAAGCGATAGATTTTAGAGACGTCTTGGACTGTTGGGTGTCCGAAATCGAAGTCCTAGAGAGGCTTAGGTCCGGTTTGAAGGTGTGAGCGTCGTAGCTGACCCTCCGGTCGAGTGAGACGCTCTTTTGCGCAGTCACCGGTTCGCTCTGCCGGCGCGAGGAGTTCCTCTTCGAAGCTACGGACTTGGCGCGGCCTCGTATCTTGGGAAGGGAAAGAACGCTACCGTTGTCTTCTTTATCAACTCCATCCAAAGCTGAAGAAAAC
The DNA here is from genome assembly GCF_059751285.1 of Brachycentrus maculatus. Classification (NCBI taxonomy): domain Eukaryota; kingdom Metazoa; phylum Arthropoda; class Insecta; order Trichoptera; family Brachycentridae; genus Brachycentrus; species Brachycentrus maculatus. Next base: position 1,151,523 of record NW_028280953.1, read on the forward strand.
ACCGGAATGATTAATTAAAGACAAATTTAAACATTGCACGACCGACAAAGCAGTTCAATCTGCGATTCAGTTAGCGGTCCAATCTGGGTGCAGCTATCTCACACATGATAAAGTCTCTAAAAGCGGGGGTGGTCGGAATATGTGGTGGTTCATTTCATTGAATCTAGTAAAATTGTGTGTACAGATATATAAGTACGTCATTTACAAAGCTAGGTTATAAGAACCATGACGAAATGGGGGTATTTTTGTGTCGGATTAATAATAATAAATTGGAGTATACGAGTACATTGGAATATGGTGTTTTAATATAACATATGTACATTAAATCATATTAAAATAATTGATAATTTGTTCCATAGGTTCCATGCGTGGCAGGTATTTAGAAAAATATATGTGAGTAAAAAATACATTAAAACAAAAAACAAAAGGAAAGGAGTATTAACAATGGACATAAAACAAAGCAACAAAAAAACATGCATACTGAAATAATAACAAATAAGTTCGATGCATTAAAATACCTTGAATAATTCACTCATTAAAATTACTCAAAACATGGGATATCGGCCAAATATGGACTTGCAGATGGAATGCCAGTTCGGAGATCTTATTTTCAAAAATAGTAAAATATTTATTGTAACTGCAATAGTTGGTAGAATTCCATATTGAATTATTGGGTAAAATATCCAAAATTAAACTTAGTTATTGGACTGAATTCTTCTTTTATTTACATATATCGTAGTCGTACAGGAGAAAGTGACCAACTAACAAAACGTAAAATGTTCAGGAGGCCATTTAAGTAACTTTTGCTTGGCAAGAAAATAAACATCAATGCAGTTAGTCATTTTCAACATGTCAATAAATAATAATTAAATAAATAATACAAATGATGAAAAAAATGTGGAATAACATCCGACATGGGACCTAAGAGCAAAAATTTGATGTCGAATGAGATTCGACATTGGACCAGTAAGGGTTAATGTTCATAAAATTGTAAATACAAGTATTGTAAAATGTGCCCTCAGCATGGGAAAACCCATTGAAGGCACATTGTCGTAAATTAAAATCATTGATTATATTTTTAATGCAACTGGGCAGGCCATGTGGCACGTATGCCTGAAGATAGATGGACGAAGGCGGTGCTTGACTGGAGGCCTAGAACAGGACGCAGAAGCGTGTGTAGGCTCCAGACAATAGTCCGATGATATTAGGAAATTGGCGGGCCCGCACTAGAAGAGAGAGAACTGTGGAAGTCCAAGAGGGAGGCCTTTGTTCAATACTGGACACAAGAAGAAGGCTGAAGTAAGTAAGTAAAAAGTAATAGTCATACTTTAATATTGTGGTCGCTCTCTTTTGTGGAGTGTCTCTATCACACAACATCTTCACAGATCAGGAACATATATATATAACTGTTTACCTGCGTGATCATGTATAAAGCACACGCATGTTGAGGACATATTTATGACACATCGCTCACTCCTTTCAACAACGTCATATATCAAAAAACTTGATTTTTCAGTAGATCGTTTTTAAAGTTTAAAAATATAATAAAACGTATCAAAAATAAATATCAAGCCACTTATTGAATTTTTTACTGTGCAACAGATCTTTTTATGTAAAACCTGAATGTTTTTTCTCCATTAGAAAAATATTTAGTAAATTAAAAAAAAAAATTAAACAATACGTTGTATTCAAAATGCAAAAACAACACTATTAGCCCTATAGCGGGTAAATATTACGTTAAAAATATACCCCTTTTGCTGGGATATATGCAGTACATTTTCTAGACATTCTGAAAACATGCACAACTGAAAATTGACAATTTTTTATATATGACGTTGTTCAAAGGAGTGAGCGATATGTTATGTAATAGTCATGCTAAAGTATTGTAAAATGTGCCCTGTGCATGGGAAAACTGAGTGAGAGCTAATTTTTGTTAATTGTAATTACGTGAATGATGTAAAATCGATAAATAAATAAAGAGAGACTTCTATATAAGAGAAAAACGTCCTAAAAAACTTATATCGAGGTCTGATTGTATATTAAAAATAATAATAATAGTCACAATATCCCATGTTTCTAAGCGCATTACGTCAAGCCTTGTTTGTTCAGCATAATATTTCATGTCCGTAATGTAATGGTCAGCACGTTCGGCTACCATACTGGAGGTCCCAGGTTCGATTCCCAGAAGAGGGTCAAATATATAAAAGTGATTTTTTCACTATTATATTTATTCAACATTACCCTGGACTCGTACCTAAAACGGAGGGCTAATCACCTTTCCTTCTTGTGTTAACAATCAAGATAACACTGCATTTATATGATGCAGTGCCCTATGCACCATTGCGGTGCGGATAAGGGTTTGAAGAAGAAGAATATATAAATACACAATTACCGTAAAACTGTGCATCTTTCTCACTCTTATACGAGTGCTCAAGGTACTATAGAGATGCAGATATATTTTATTTGAGCATGGCAGCTAGCGAGATCGACTTGGCTTGTAAAATTTCTGAACTGTAAAAGTTATTTCCACAGATGTCAGTAGTATGAATGCTCGGTATATAAAATATCGAGGTTTGAATCTCGGGTAACGCGGGGAGCGAAACTTTACTGGAACAAATAAGGCTCGACGGTTCCAACTGAAAGTAACCAAGCTAAGTACTCACTGGTTGGAGTCGCCTCCGGCGTCGACGCACAAAGCCGAATCTTAAAACAACATTGAAAAAGAATAGTAAAATCATAATAACAAAGAAGGGAGAACATTGGAACGAGCTGCCTTACACATCGTTCCTACCTGGGGCTGGGTGCTCCGAGCACTCGGACTCCTCGCCGGACACGCGGCTGGCCGTGCGGTAGTCCGAGGACACGCTGAACTGCAGGCTGGAGCACTGGCTGCCACTGCGGTCCGCATAGCGACTCTGGAAATATAACCATAAGTAAAGAATAAAATAACAACAAGATCCCCCACACGATGGACCGATCAAATGAAGGCAGCAGCAGGCACCTCGGTAGTTGGAGCGCTACGTGCAACGCAGTCAAGGGATAGCTGGGGAAGAGTCATTGCTTCCACAAGGGTCACATCCCTCAGTAATGAGGAATAAGACGGAGAAGATGTAAATATATATATATATATATATATATATATATATTTATATATTGTAAATTAAGTGCTAAAAAATACTTTGTATTAAATATAACATAAGCTAACTAAAGAAATAAAAAAAATGTTTTGAACAAAATTTTGTGTTACAACCTAGTCAAATTATTAACTGCATTAAAAAAAAAATTATATCATGTTTTGAGGCTCCTTGCACGTTCGTAAAGTGATCACTTAAGGAACCTATTCTTCATTTATATTGCGATATCAAAAATATAAAAATAACTAAATAAGAAACTCAAATTTGTGACACACAAGTGTTTAGACACCCTCAAAATGCTGCGAGTAAAATAACTAAGTATTGGCAGGATAGACATTGCCCCCATGCTTGAATCTTCACTTGGCCCCCCAGTTACCTGCAGTCCCAGCAGCATGTAGGGGCTCCGCGGGCTGGTCTGCGGGGAGGGGGCGCGCGGCGCGGCCGCGGGCAGCCCCAGCAGGGAGTCCAGCACGTCCTCCAGCGTGGTGGAGCCCGGCGAGGGCCTGGACACGCCCAGGTTCAGCAGCGACCTCTGCGGGGACTGCCACTCTGCACAAACAGTGGAACATGTCTGTTTCAAATACCGATCGCTAACTAACTAACTAACTAACCATGACGCCGCTTCTCCGCAGGGGCAGGCAGAGAGAATCAAACGCCACACCACTCTGTCTTTGCAAACGTTCTTTGCCTCTTCTACATTCATTCATCTCCTCATACATACCCGACGATTATTACGACTCCTGACCCGGCCGCTTTCAAGTATTTGACATACCTGATTGTGCCAAGTTTTCCTCGGTCGTCTTCTGCATGCATCATTCTCTTTGAATACCGATCGCTTGTCATATTAATTCAGACAGCCATGTTTGTGACTGTTGCCCTTACATGTGGGAGTATAACATGACTGTTACTTAACATGTGTGTGTTTAACATGACTGTCGTTGCTTCACATGTGGGTATATAACATAACTCTTGCTTGACATGTCGCTGACTCCTTTCAAAAACGTCATATATCAAAAATCGTCAATTTTCAGCTATGCATGTTTTCGGAATGCCCAGGAAATGTACTATATCCCAGCAAAAGCGGCATATTTTTAACTTAATATTTACCCGCTACAGGGCAGAAAGTATTGTTTTTGCATTTTGAAGAAAAGGTATTTTTTAATTATATTTTTAATACACTAAATGTTTTTCAAATGGAGAAAAAACATTCAGGTTTCACCTAAAAAGATCTGTTGCACAGTAAAAAATTCAATAAGTGGCTTGATATTTATTTTTAATACATTTCATTATATTCTTAAACTTTAAAAACGGTCTCCTGAAAAATCAAGTTTTTTAATATTTGACGTTGTTGAAAGGAGTGAGCGATGTGTGTACTACATGACTCTTGCTGTTAATATGTGTTTAACATGACTGTCTCCTTAAGGGGATATTCATGTCACAAATCTGTTCTCGCCAGATTTTTTTAAAGAATGTATATAGGGACTTGAAGAATGGAACCATCCGGACTCCCCCACTTTGCACTGTCCGGCTAACCCCAAAGTAAACTCCCGGACAGACCACCAAAGAGATTGTAACGGTATATACGCGGGTCTACCAAACAATAAAATGACTCGACTGCAATCAGTGTTAAACGCAGCAGCGGGACTGATTTTTGTAATTTCTAAATTCAGTCACATCACCCCACTACTTCACAAACTCCACTGGTTACGCTTTGCGAAAGGGTTGAGTATAAACTCTGCCTACTCATGTATAAATCAATACACATTATGGCTCCAGAGTATCTTAAGGAGCTGTGTATTCCAGATGAATTGGTCGATAGACGTCTCGCGCTTCGATCGGCTACATCTGCAATGGGCAAAGTGATCTTACCAGCTCGCAACCAACGCACTAAATTTGGCGAGTGTGCCTTTGCTGTTGCGGGACCGACGTCGTGGAATGCTCTTCCACCAATGGTTAGAAATAGTGAGGGTGAGATGATCTTTAGAAAGAGACTGAAAACACATTTGTTTGCTAAATCATATCCACCATAATATTTTCCCCAATTCATTCACAGTGAAGCACCCTTGAGGTATTATTTTACGAAAATGGCGCTATATATGTCATCCAAATTATTATTATTGTAAATTGACAGCTTAGAATCGGCATCGCAGTAGGTTAATCTAACTAACTAACTAACTAACCATCACGTCGCTTCTCCGCAGGGGTAGGCAGAGAGAATAGAGCGCCACACCACTCTGTCCTTGCAAACATTCTTCGCCTCTTCCACGTTCATGCATCTCCTCATACATACCCGCCGATTGTTACGACTCCTAACCTGACCACTTTCAAGTATTTGGCATACCTGATCGTGCCATGTTTTTCTCGGTCTTCCTCTGCTTCTTCTCCCGCTAACATTCGCCTCATAAATTTGTTTTACCGTTCTTTCCTCACTCATTCGTTCTACATGTCCAAACCATCTCAACACACCTTTCTTAATTTTATAGATAATGCTTATCTCAGCTTTGCGTTCCTTCCTTATTTCACTATTCGCACATCTATCATACATCGTTTTGTCGCACATTCTTCTGAGAGATCGCATAGGTTAATCCCTCTTAAAACACCAAGAAGAAGAAGAAGACTTGATAATTTTAGGGACAAGAGATCACAGTTCTTTACTGCGACTTACTCAAAGTACCTTTGACAAAATGCGGTAAATTTTTATTTGTTTTCATGTGTTCTGAGTTTTGATCTTGTGGTTCTATGAATATTTTCATTTAGCGTGTGTCGTTAAGCTGTGAGGTGTTTTCTGGCGATTTATGTGAGCAGTTTTCAAATCCACATGTAAGGATAGGTTGTTTTTAATATAAATAGCAGTGTGGCAACCCACTCTACCATGGCAACTCAAATCGAGTGAATTAACGAACACCCTACACGAAACCCGCAACGAACGGAAACGAGCCCGTTACACTTCGTCGCCGCCCGTCCTCCGATCGACACGTATTTCAACTGTTCTCATATTAGAATCACGCGATTATTCTTAAGTATTTCTTGATTGTAATTTTACAGAACTGAATAAATTTGTGTTAAAAGTAATCCGCTTTCATCTTGCTTCCCTTCTGATAAATTAAAGTGGTATTCAACTAGAAACCACAGCAGGTTTTCTATAAGCAAACTAAAACATACCTTCAGCATAATATATTATTAGATTAAAACCAATATTTTTAGCTTTTCCACTTTTTTTATTTGACCAGCGACCGACTGGGTTTCGTCATTACCGACATCATCAGACTGGTATCATCATCATACCTTCAGCAATTTGTAAATATAATACTTACGTAAGGCTTGATAACACCTCGCTTTTATGTCCGTTTCTCCGCAGGGGTAGGCAGAGAGGATAGAACGTCGCTCTGTCTTTGCAAACATTCCTCACCTCTTCCGCATTCGCGCATCTCCTCATACATACCCGCCGATTATTCCAACTCCTGACCCGACCACACCCAAGTAATCTCAAGCAAATTTAATTTAGACAAAATCTTAAATCTTCTTAAGTTATCCACAGATTGCTTTGAAATTTTGACACACCATTGCACTCAAATAAAGCGGATATTTAGATAGTTATTATTACCTGAGACAGGTAAATATATAATATCGCAATGGCAGCGCCATCTATCAAACGTAATAGCAACACACTCAATACTCTAAACATTCATCTTGTAGACGGCATGTTTCTTGGCAGCTGTCAGAATACATGTACTGCATATCCACAGGCATTACAAATTGAAACATATTAGAAATGCGTGCCATATCTTTTATTTCTTTTCCATTTAACCAGAGTGAGCCACAGCTACACATGGAAGTTATTTATATAAATGATTTGAATACAAAACATTCACCTTTTACTAACCCTTGTAACCCCTAAAGGTGCATAGAGCACTGCATCATTTGATGCGGTGTCATCTTGATTGTTAATTTCATCTAGGCAAGGTGATCAGTCCTGCGTTTCAGGGTGGATTTTTAGTCAATATCACAATGAAAATCTTTTTTTTTTAACCGCAATATTCTAAGCCCATCTCGGAATCGAACCCTGGTCCTGTGGTAGCCAAATGCTATAAACACTACTCTACGGAGACATTGACTTATTATCAAGTTCTAATATATAATGCATGTAAAGTGTATAATATAAAATTCTCAAAAATGTACGATTTTTCAAAAGCAAAATGGATGAAAGCGAACTAATTTGCAAAAAGCGATATTCAAAACAACGAATTAAAGAAAAAAAAAAAAAAACAAACAACAAGTACTGAACCTACAAACAAATTACAGTGGAACCTCTTATAACGAGTAATTCGCATAACAATCAAAAAATGTTAATTTCTCCCTTAACGAGTGACATTTCACATAACGAGTTACAGAAAAAGGGAAAGTCCATTTTTTACGACATTATTTTATATAGCGCAAGAGTGATCACCTTGCCTTCATGTAAGTAATGATCAAGATAACACTGCGTCAATTCAATGCAGTGCCCTATGCACCATTGGGTGCGGATAAGGGTTATAAGTAAGTAAGTTATTTTATCTTGTCCGCCTCCGTAGTGTAATGGTCAGCACGCTCGGCTACCGTTCTAGAGGTCCCGGGTTCGATTCCCAAGGGGGGTAAAATAAATAAAAGTGATTTTTTCACTGTAATATTTATTCAATACTACCCTGGACTGGTACCTGAAGCGGAGGGCTGATCACCTTTCCTTCATATGTAAACGATCAAGATAACACTGAGTTTATATGACGCAGTGCCCTATGCACCATTGGGGTGCGGATAAGGGTTTTATTATTATATTATTTATTAAGTTATTTTATAAAAAAAAATTCGCTTAAAGAGTAAGATTCTGGAATAATTTATGCCCGTTATGAGAGGTTCCACCGTAATATCCATAATACAGCACTAACACTGCCAAAAACAACACGAAAAACAGCAAAATGAAACAGTGAGAAGCAAAATAAAAGAAATATTAAAATAAAAAATATCTTTATTAATCAATACACGTGACAATATACTCCATATTACAAAATCTAACAAAGTACCAACTAGTATGTAGACATTAACACATATTACAAATTTGATAATGGTCGAAGAACATCGGTTGAACTGGAACTGGTTAGAGAAATACCCGATATTACTCAAGCATGTTGGGAAAATACCTTAACTTACGATTGTTTGAAAAATGTTAGAGAAATACCTGTTCATGTTGGGAAAATACCTGATTGTTCAAAATGAGTTAAATATTAGATATTACAAAACATGTTGCGAAAATACCTATCTCTTACTATTGTTCGAAATGTGTTAAGGTAAGTACCCGTTATTACACAAGCACAAGTTGGTATGCTCAATTCTTAGTATTGTTCAAAATGGGTTATATTTACACTTGATATTACAAGCATGTTGGAAAAATACCTTAACTTACGATAGTTTGAAACATGTTAGAGAAATACCTGTTTATGTTGGGAAAATACCTGATCGTACTATTGTTCAACATGCGTTAAATATTAGATATTACAAAACATGTTGCGAAAATACCTATCTCTATTTGATTGTTTGAAATGTGTTAAGGTAAGTACCCGTTATTACACAAGCACAAGTTGGTATACTCAATTCTTAGTATTGTTCAAAATGGGTTAGATTAATATACTTGATATTACACAAGCATGTTGGAAAAATACCGGAAATTACTATAGTTCGAAACATGTTAGACAAATACTTAATGTTGGGAAAATACTAAATCCTTACTTTTTTACAAAATAGTTAAGATAAATACTTGATATTACAAAAGTATGTTGGGAAAATACCTAATCCTTACTATTGTTCGAAACAATTTAGATTGATACTCGATATTACTCAAGGATGTTGGGAAAAAAAACGAATCTCACTATTGTTCAAATCTACCGAAACAAGTAGATAAATAAGTTAAATAAATACCTGATATGTTGGGAAAATACCCAATCTTACTTAAGTTTTAAACAAGTTAGTAAACAACAACATGTTGTGAAAATACCTGACTTTTTTACAGTTTGATTTGAATGAAAATGTAACTCTAATCAAGCCAGAGCATAATATTTCTTGATATAACAAAATTAGGTTTTTCTTCAGTTCAACAGATGTCCTATTCAGTGCAAATACAACAATAAGAAGCAGACAGATACATAATGAATGAAATTGTACCATGAATGAGAACAAAACATATAAAATATAACAGATTCTTAAAATGAGACAATAATACGATTTAAAATAAAAATAATTACATATTGATTTGAACCGATCGATCGTAATACATACGTTATATCATTGTGTCATGATATAACGTATGTATTTCTATTAAAAACATAATTACAAACTAGTATTTACATATTACAATAAATAAAAATAGAAATAATTTGACAATAATCTAGATAGCTAAAAATATTAATTTGACGAAACTGTCGAAAAATATGAAAATTAAAAAAAAATTCAACTAAGTTTATGTAACTTTTAAGTATGTAAAAAAAACAATATTTAGCATTAAATAACAGGTATGTTAAATGCATTTTTTACCACTTATCCTAGTTAAAGAATTCTTGTAAATTGATTTTTTTTTCTGATTGCAATCATTTTTCGATTCTAGATCTGTGATAATTTTTTTTTAAATAACAAACATCATTCATTTTTATCACAAATTAGTTTTAAAAAAAAAGAAGATGTACTAACACAAGGTATATTCATTTAGGATCATTGACACAAAATTTGTTTGAATTTTGTGACTATTAACGCAAAACATGTTTGAATTTTGCGACTATTAAGGCAAAACGTGTTTGAATTTTGCGACTATTAACGCAAAACATGTTTGAATTTTGCGACTATTAACACGAAACGTGTTTGAATTTTGCGATTATTCGAAGAAACAAAACGACTGAAAAAAAGCAATCAGAACCAGTATAATTTACTTGTGAGAATCGAATGATCCTACGTAAATCATATGGTGATTTAAAATAAATAAAATATAAAATATGACATTGGTACAAAGCAGTGTTTGAAAAAACGTCCACGTTCTATTACATTCTGCCAGGAAACCTGCAATGGAGAATGTTTAGACAAAATTACAATTTGAATTTGAAAATGCTGTCGGACATGAAATATGTAAATATCTTTAACTAGGACAGTGTTTTATATACATGAATATATAAATATTGATGTATATAAGGTTTTATAAAAGAGCTTCATTAAAATATTATTATATTTATGTGTTGAAAATACTACCGAATAACATTAGAAATTTGACATTTAATCATATATAAAAATGTGTATGTAAACTTAATTCTGCAAATGGAAATTGCAAATATATAATAAATATATATATAAATAAAGCAAATTATATATTTTTATCTTATTCTACATATATATATATATATATATATATATATATATATATATATATATATATATATATATATATATATATATATATATATATATATATATATATATATATATATATATATATATATATATTGCTATACAATGATTGGTAAGTGATTTTTTCAAAATGTAAAATAATACAATGGCTGATTGTACACATAAATTGAAAGCTCGTACGATTGTCAAACGGTTTGTTTTTCAAATATGTGATGAGAATACTCAAAGACAAAAAGGGTCAAGTCATCTCCTGGCGAGATTCTATCTTTCTAGATTCAAAAGAACGCCGTACGAAGGGAATAAATGATGTTTAAAACAAATTGCGACCCTTTTGCGAGTTGTCTTTATAATACAATGAAACTGCATAAGCGTAGAATGATAGGAAATATTATGACGGCTACTAGACTAATGTGTAAAGGCAACTTGCAGTAACTCAAGTTGCGTCTGTTTGGCGTAACACGGCTCAAAGCATTCTTATAACTGGCCTCTATCATATACAATCACAGATTTTTTCTATCTCTTTCCTTTACCGAGATATTCATTTATCCAAATGGCCGCGAAATTGTATTATTTGATACATGTGTTGGCAAAAAGCATAATTTTAAGTTAGCTATGAACTCGTTTATCTCAAAACTACTGTTTTTGACTTGCGGCTATTTGCCTTTGCACATTAGTAGAGTCCTCAGGATACAGAATGTTAGGCTGAGAAGTGGGTCATATGTTTGCATTACTTCTCTATTTTTATAAGGATATTTTGGCAACTTTCCTTGATGAATCAACTAAATATTTTAGCAGGGACATGTCGCTCACTCCTTTCAAGAACGTCATAAATCAAAAATTGACAATTTTTAGTTGTGCATGTTTTCGGAATGCCCAGAAAATGTACTATATCCCAGCAAAAGAGGCATATTTTTAACTCAATATTTACCAGCTGCAGGGCAGAAAATGTTGTATTTGCATTTTGAAGAAAAGGTATTATTTAAAAAAAAAATTATAAATTAAATATTTTTCAAATGGAGAAAAAACCTTCAGGTTTTACCTAGAAAGATCTGTTGCACAGTAAAAAGTTCAAAAAGTGGCTTGATATTTATTTTTAATACATTGTGTTATATTTTTAAACTTTAAAAACGTTCTCCTGAAAAATCATGTTTTTTTATTTATGACGTTCTTGAAAGGAGTGAGCGATGTGTCATTACCCCAGCAAAATAGGTAAATATCACAAGACATCATAAAAAGCCTATAGAACATCCAATAGTATCCAATAGCAAAAAGAAGTAATCGATTTGTGTTCTAAGTTTTTTCAAGCACCCTTTAAGCAAACAAAAAACTTGCTATCAATGACAGCATTTTGAAAATATTACAACTGTGGCAAGGTTATCAATCAGGGTGTATCAAAATATAAAAAAAAAACTTATTTTTTTGAAAATATTCACATCACATATTTCAAAATTGCTTTTACAAAAATGGAAATAGAAATACAAAATTTATACATGATTATTGTCTCTGTAAAACATAGGTACACACAATATCTTCAATTTAAACCAAGTAAAAAGGTTTCGTCCTTGTGGTATAGTGATAAGCGCATTAGGCTACCGTGCTGGAGGTCCCGGGGTCAATTCCCAGGAGGGTCAAAATAAAATAAGTGATTTTTAACTGACATTATTTATGAGCCATAGAATGGCATATAAAGCACAAGGCTGATCAGTCTGTCATTGTGTATTTAACGATCAAGATTACACTGCTTATCATATAGATGATGCAGTGCCTTGTGCACCATTGGGTTTTAAAAAAGGTTTTACGATTTACAGAGACAATAATTTCAGATGGTGATACATTTTCAATGATGAATCAATAATAATAAAAAAAAAACAGTACAAAATAATAGCGAAAAGCTGCGTGATTTTTGAAAGAGCGGTTTACAATAAAAAAATAAAGAAACACAATAAAACATATAATATAACTATGTAACATTATCTTGAAATAGTTGTACAATAAACAGCTTCTACGGACCATTGCAACAGTGATCAGTGTGAAACCTAACAGAAAACCCAAACTTAAAATAGCAACTTTTTGCATCACTCAATAAATTTGTATGATAAAAAATCCTAAAAATTCTTTTGGCCGATCGTCAATTGAAGTTATGTGGGATAGCTAAGACCTTGAAGATGTCAGAAGGCAGCATATTGACTATTTTTCATATACATTTGTCCATGAGATAGGTCTGTTTGGAGCGGATATTACATTTGCTCATAATAAATTTGTATGATGACAAAAACTTTGCAAATTTGTTTTGACTGATCGTAAATTGAAGTTATGTGGTATAGCTAAGACCTTGAAGATGTTAGAATATAGCATATTGACTATTTTTCATCAACATTTGTCCATGAGATGGCTCTGTTCCGAGTATGTATCGCATTTGCCCTCGGTAGATCAAAAAACAACAAGGTGTAGATGATATAAAGCGCTGTTTGGAGCTGTTACAGCGTAATAAAAAGGATCTTTACATGCGTTATGTAAAAATGGATGAAACATGAATCCATCACTTCGATCCAGGGTCAAATTGGCAGTCAGCCGAGTGGACAGCGACCAAAAATGCAAATATCAGCCAAAAAGGTTTTGACCTATGTACTTTAGGATAAGCACAGCATTTTTTCGATCAATTACCTTGGGAAAGGAAGAACCATTAAAAGGAAATATTACATTATCAGTCAGTAATCCTACAAACTTATTGAGTGATGTGTGACAGTGTAGAATGCTTCGATAGTTGATTTTTCAATTCGCTTTTATTATCGGCATTACCAGTGTTACATTACGGCATGTCCTATAAAAAAGGAATCACCTATACATCTCTCTTTCTCTCTATAGATCTCTCTCTCCCGATGGCATTAATTAGAATCAGTTCTCATCCCAAATATGTAATTGCGATTTATACAAAACAGTTTAATTATGAAACCTTGCTTCGGCCAAAAGCTCGTAATAAAATCAATCGTTCGAATTCCATTCTCACTTTAAAACGCCATGGGTACATTTATCTTGAAATCTACAATGAAAATATTAGTTTTATAAGAACTGAACTGTTCAAAATACTTCCAGAACGTTCCGTAAAACTATCATACAATTCTTAGAAGAAGAAAATAGAAAGAAAAATAGCCAACATGTTTGAAGTACAAAATGAAAATGAATACTTGATGTGCGATTTCATCAGATTTTGATGAAACCCTTGTCAAATTTCAACCGAAAAATGTCTCAAATTTCCCAAAAATCACCAAACCTCATATCATGAACTGAACTAACCATTTGTTTCTTGTATTAGTCAACTATTCCAAGCATTCTACCCTCTCACCGTTTACGAGACAAACTGAGCTTTGCTATAGATACTTAACGCATTGAATTTTAAATGTAAAAATAAAACACTGGCATAAGACCACTCTTTGAACGAAATATTTGTAACAGACATCTTCAAAAAACAACTGATAACGATTTTATAAAAAAAATATGACGTTTGGTCGATTGATGCTAACACGCGGGAAGGGTATTTTTACCTTCTGCGCTGGCCTCATTTTAACATTAGAAACGAAGGAATTATTCCATGTTTTTATACGAATATTACGTACCAATTTCTTTGTTAATGTCTTAATTATATGTACACAATTATCGAATCCCGGCAGGCGTAAAAAAAACCCCTGTCCTTAGAGTGTTAACCTGTTAACCGGGCAGGACATATAAATACGTCAAACGTAAACAATATCGGGTACGGGCAGGACATATGAATACGTCCTGTAAATATATGTTGCGCCCTGGAACGGGCTGGACCTATATTTACCAACAACAAAGGTATTTAGTCATCCATACGTGTATCGACATGAATTCTTTTCTATTTATTTGAAATTTAAAATTTTCCTTTGCGATTTGTATATAAATAAACGAAAAAATATATTTTTCATAGCCTTTTCATATATTTTAAGCATAAATAAAAATTTTAATTATGTTTTACTTAATAAATATCACTATTTCTTAAAATCAACTGTGACACGTGTTTTGATGCATTCCGCATCATTTTCTAACACCTACTAAGTAAAACCTTGATTAAAAATGGATAGATTTTACCGCAAAGTGACTGCCGAATCAATCAATGAAATTATAAATAAAATATATGAACTTACGTCCACCGGGCGTGACGTATTGACACGTCCTAGTGAAAGAATTCACGCCCGTTGTATGTTACGTAATCAAGAAGTGAACTTCCCGGTTAACAGGTAAAAATGCTCAAAAGTGGTCTTGTACAGAGTGTTTTATTTTTATACTCGGATCACCGTGTCGTTGCGCTTAATGGGTAAGTTTGAATGAGTGGCGGGTTTGCGATGCTGGTCTCCGGCGGTGGCGGCTCACGTGAGCGTGGTGACGTACTCACCGTGCTGGAAGGTGGTGCTGGCCACGGTGGGGCGGATGCCGTTGGGCTGGAGGTCCAGCTGCAGCGGGCGACCCTGGCTGCGCACGGGGGAGGGCTGAGAGACCACGGGCGTCTGCGGCGACTCCAGGGGCTTTGTGCCTGGACAGACGCAACATAGCCAGGTCAATAACAGTGCAAAACATCATCTAGACTTGTTTTTGTTATTTCTAAGTGATGATCAAAAGTACTGCATCGTAAGGGTGTTATTATCTTTGTGTAAGATATTTTTTTTTTTTTAAACTCTTGCATTATACAAACATGACATAAATTCAAATATAATACGTAAAAATATGAATAAAATATAAATACAAAAAAAGATCCCACAAAGGCATGGCCTGTGTGTGGGTTTACAATATAATTTAGGTCATAGTAAAGGGTATAAGGGTATAGGTATTATAAGTAGAACTAGAATAATAGTGTTAATATAAAATACAAAAAATACTTGACTATCAGAAAACAAAAAAAAAATAGTTAAAACTTCTAATCTCTTCCAGAAAATTTGGTGTTAGTTTAACGAATTTGTATTTATTTAGATTGGCAGTGACAGGGATATTGAAAACTTTTATATGTAAATTCACAGTAAAATCGCGACACAATTTTCTTTCACATTCTCTTTAAATTTTGCAACTTAGATCATACAACAAAAATTGCTTTACAAGAGTAGGTCTGTCAGGAAGCCTAGACGCTTCTGTATCAGATCTGGGAATGTGGTGGGACAGATTTCAATCACAACAGTATACAAAGCTGGTACACTTCTTAAATTGACATTTCTCATTTTGACAGAAAAATTCTATAAAATCCTGGTTTTTCAACCCCTGCCTTGCTATGTATATCAGTGGTCCCCGACTTTTTCATCCCTATGGACCAGTCAATGTTTGATCATTTTTCTGCAGCCAACTTAGGGGGGACGTGGATTATTTATATTTTAGATTGTTTTGGTCAGTGCTTCTATACAGAGTTGAATCGTGGACCCATAAAGTTATCACTATGAACAGACTAGAGGCATTCGAAATGTGGCTACATCATAGAATGCTACGCATTCCATGGACCCATATGGTCAGCAACACAAATGTGCTCCAAAGAGCAAGAGCAGGGAGACAGTTGCTGACTGATATCAAGATCCGGAAGGTGTCCTATCTGGACCATGTGCTGAGAGGAGACAAGTACGAGCTATTGCACCTAATAGAAGATCGACGCGGTGTGGGCAGAAGGCAGATCTCCTGGCTCCGGAATAAACAAGATTAAACGGGGATTAGAACCGTCGAGGCGCTGTTTAGAGCTGTCCGAGACAAGGACAATTACTCTCAAGTTGACATCAGGGGACCTGACATGACATGAACAGAGGAAAAAGATTGTTTCAATTAAATAACTTTAACTCCATTGTATTTAAACGTTCGCCTCCGTAGTGTAATGGTCAGCACGCTCGGCTACCATTCTGGAGGTCCCGCGTTCGATTCCCAGGGGGGGTCAAATAAATATAAGTGATTTTTTTACTCTAATTTTTATTCAATGTTATCCTGGACTGGTATCTGCAGCAGAGGGCTGATCACCTTTCTTTCGTGTGTTAACAATCAAGATAACACTGTGTTTAAATAATGCAATGCCCTATGCACCATTGGGGTGCGGATAAGGGTTGAATTGAAAAAAGTATTTAAACATGTCTTTTAAAAATATATTTTTAAGGCATGTTCATACAGCCATACCAAAAGATGTTTTTTAACATATTAATGCTTATGCATTAAAATGTTAATTATCATTAGAATGCTAAATCAGTTGAATTATTTACTATTGTATCATATTCCATGATAATTTTGTATGATCATATTGTAATAGTTTGTACTAATTTTAATTTTTAAGCCTTCCACCACTGTTTAGTAACAAAACTGTCGGTAGCAACTAAACCAGGTCACTAGTCAAATAAAATAATGTGTAAAAAACTATTTACATACTTGTTATTTGATTGTGTTTATATTTGGGCTGTCACTCACCGACAAAGGAGCTCTCGAGCCAGCACAGGCGGGGGCTGGCCCGGCCCTCCGGGGGCGCCGGCTCCAGGCCGCTGACGTAGTGCACGATGGCGCTGGTCACCTCCTTGATGCTGGACTGGATCTCCTCCGACACCTTGCTCGGCACGGGCGGGCTCTGCGGCAGCAGGGAGACCGCTAACCTAGATGCCAAACACAAACCGTTAGCAAATCAACCCTTCAAGTGTCATGCTTTATAAGAGACCTGTTAGATCGTCACTTAACATGAATGACATAACTGAACCTAACCTGGATGGCAGACAACGCAAACCGTTGGCAAATCATTAATCCTTCAAGTGTTGGAGTTATAGAATGGATACCAGATAACACAAACCATTAGCAAAGCACCAATCCAAGTGTCAGAATTACTGGTACATATATAAAAGAGCTGTTAGATTGTCAACTAACTTACTCATGAATTACCTAACCTAACCTTGATGGCAGATAACACAAACCGTTAGCAAATCATCAATCCTTCAAGTGTCGGAGTTTGAGAATGGATACCAGATACCAGAAGTGTCAGAATTTCTTCTCCGTCTTATTCCTCATTGCTGAGGGTTGTGACCCTTGCAGAAGCAGCTCTTCTCCAGTTAACCCTTGACTGTGCTGCACATAGTGCTCCACCCACTGAGGTGCCTGCTGCTGCCTTAATTTGATCGGTCCATCGTGTAGGGATCTTCCTCTCCCTCTCTTTCCCTCCAGGCTACCGATCACAACTAGTCGTTCCAGGCTATCCTCGTTGCCACGCGCAACGTGTCCATAGAACTGGAGAATTTGTCGGGTACAGATATTGGCCAGAGTCAAGCCATCCAAGCGTAGTTCCTGGCGAATGGACTCATTGGTGCGTCTAACTGTCCATGGAATTCGGAGCATGCGCCTCCAACACCACATTTCGAAGGCATTAATTTTGTCAGAATTACTGGTTCATATATAAAAGAGCTGTTAGAATTGTCAGAATTACTGGTGCATATATAAAAGAGCTGTTAGATTGTCAACTAACTTACTCATAAATTACCTAACCTAACCTTGATGGCAGATAACATAAACCATTAGCATATCAACCCTTCAAGTGTCATGCTTTATAAGAGACCTGTTAGATCGTCAACTAACTTATTCATGAATTACCTAACCTAACCTGGATGCCAGACAACGCAAACTAGAGATACAGGGTCACTAGAGATACAGGGTCACTCGAGATACTCACATATTTACCACCATTTCTTCAGCCGGAAGAAGAAGAAGAGTAGTAGCATAGATCCTTACCTCTCGTGGGGGGTGCGGGGTGCGGCCAGGCGCTCCTGGCTCCTCCAGCCGAGGTAGGGGGCGCGCGTTGGGCGCGGAAGGCGCGCGGCCGGCGAGGGCGGCGTGGGGGGCCCGCTGCCCCGGGTGCTGCTGCGGGCCGATGAGCACGGAGAGGTCTAGAGACAAGGATACAAGGTCACTCGAGATACAAGATCACTAGAGATACAGGGTCACTCGAGATACAAGGTAACTAGAGATACAGGGTCAGTTGAGATAAAAGGTCACTCGAGATACAAGGTCACTCGAGATACAGGGCCACTGTATCTCATTCACTCATGTTACATTGTTCTAACTAAAAATAACTAACCATCACAGAGAGAATGGAAGACCACACCACTCTGTCTTCGCTAACAATATTTCCCTCGAAGGATGCAAGGTCACTCGAGATATAAACGGATTTTCCACATTCACTCATGTTACATTTTGCTGACTAAAAATGAGAATGGAAGGCCACACCACTTCTTCGCAAACAATCGTCGCCTCTTTTACATTCATGCATTTCCTCACACATACCCGTTTCAAGAACAACAGATGTTTGAAACTAGCCACATTTGTTTTACTTTTCAGCTGAATTTAGTCCTAAGTGTTGCTCACCTAGCCGGAGTTGAATCAGCTGGTGGAGATATAATATTACTATGGATTAGTTTTGCGTGTCCACGGTTTTTCTCACCCGGCTGGAGTTGAGCCAGCCGGTGGATACAATGTCCTTCACCCGGTTGGAATCGAGTCGGCCGGTGAATATAATGTCTGATGATGTCGGTAACGACGAAACCCGGTCGCTGGTCAAATAAAAAAGTGGAAAAGCTAAAAATATTGGTTTTAATCTAATAATAAATTAAAAATGCAATTCCATCACGAAGTGTCAGTGGATAATATAAATCTATTGAATATAATGTCGTTGGGTAATATATCCAAAATTAAACAAGGTTATTGGGTTGAATTCTACTTTTATTTACATTTATGTTGATAATATGTGACGCGTTTTGTCTCATTAAGACATTATCAAACACGTTTTGTTCAAACATGTGTTTGAGTGTTTGATAATGTCTTAAAAAGACGAAACGCGTCACATATCATCATATATAATAATAATAAAACCCTTATCCGCACCCCAATGGTGCATAGGGCACTGCTTCATATAAACGCAGTGTTATCTTGATCGTTTACACATGAAGGAAAGGTGATCAGCCCTCCGCTTCAGGTACCAGTCCAGGGTAATACTAAATAAAATTACAGTGAAAAAATCACTTATATTTATTTCACCCCCCTTGGGAATCGAACCCGGGACCTCCAGAATGGTAGCCGAGCGTGCTGAACATTACACTACGGAGGCGGACATTAGATATATTACCCAACAATTTAAAATGGAATTCTACCAACTGTCTGCGGTTACAGTAAACAGGATAAAATGTCCCTCACCTGGCTGGAGTTGAGCCGGCTGGTGGACCAGCGCGTGAAGGCGTAGGGCTGCGGGGTGAGCGCAAGCGGGGAGCGCGCGGGCGTGCCGGGCGCGGGCGCGCCCAGCGAGCCCAGCGAGGTGGTCTTGCTGGACAGGCCAGCCTGCGCCCAGCCGTGCGAGGCGCTCGCGTCCGAGGCGCGCTTCTTCAGCAGGAAGCCCTGCTGCGGTAGCGGGGAGTTCTTGTACCTGCAAGCCAAGACAAATCATGTTCAATATCTTACTTGCTGAAAGAGATAAGAATAGGCTAAATGCGTCGATGAGATGTGGACCTATAAAAGAATGCTGGGGATATCCTGGAGAGACCAGACCTTCAACGATGAGGTACCACGAATTATTTCCACACCGCCAGTATCTTTGCGACTTATACAAGGACATGGGCTGTTTAATGTGTGAGGAGCTGAACAGGGTGGCGCATAATAGAAGAGAGTGGCGAAGGAGGCGTCATTTGTTGCTGCAGACCAATCCACGGCATTGAGACCAAAGACGAAGATCAAGTAAAAATTAAATTAAAATTAAAAGTAAGTCTACTAAGAACTAAGTAGACTCAATAAATCTGTGTTTGATTTAAAATTAATACAAAAATTAAAATGGAGTTCTACAAATTAAACGCCAAATAAATAAATAAATTAATTAGTTAAGTGTTTGATTTCTACATTTTGTATATTAAAAGCATTGTTAACTCTGTGGAATGGTAATATTACACTATCCTTATCATTCGTCCTTCACTTCAAAGTATTAGTTCACTTTTAAGTATAAGTTCACTAAAAATTAAAAGTTGACTATAAAGTAGTATTTCATTAAGTGAATGATGAATGATAAGGAGAGTATTTTGAATATTCTAATGATAAGGAGCACATATCGTTCACTCCTTTCAAGAATGTCATAAATCAAAAAACTTGATTTTTCAAGAGAACGTTTTTAAAGTTTAAAAATATAGCACAATTTATTAAAAATAAATATCAAGCCACTTATTAAACTTTTTACTGTGCAACAGATCTTTTTAGGTTAAACCTGAATGTTTATCACCATTTGTAAAATATTTAATATATTTAAAAAAATAATTAAACAATACATTTTCTTCAAAATGAAAAAACAACATTTTCTGCCCTGTAGCGGGTAAATATTATGTTAAAAATATGCCTCTTTAATAGATTTATATTATCCACTGACACTTCGTGATGGAATTGCATTTTTAATATATTATTAGATTAAAACCAATATTTTTAGCTTTTCCAATTTTTTTATTTGACCAGCGACCGGGTTTCGTCGTTACCGACATCAGCAGACCCCAGTCTGATGTGTCGGTAACGACGAAACCCGGTCGCTGGTCAAATAAAAAAAGTTGAAAAGCTAAAAATATTGGTTTTAATCTAATAATATATTAAATATGCCTCTTTTTCTGAGATATAGTACATTTTCCGGGCATTCCGAAAACATGCACAACTGTAAATTGAACATTTTTGATTTATGACGTTCTTGAAAGGAGTGAGCGATATGCTCTAGAGACTATGGCTCTGACAAAGAGAAATGCAGAGAAGTTCAAGTGCACACAGCGATCTATGGAAAGATTCATGCCTGGTTTTAGCTTGAGGGATAAAATTAAAAAATTAATATACCAGGAAAAAAAAACCAAGTAGAGGACATCATGGATTGCGTGGCAAAACTCAGTTGGCAGTGGGCAGGACATGTAGCGAGACAGGACCTACAAGATGGACCCCAAGAATTCTACGATGGAGACCTTGGGAGCACAAAAGAGGTGTGGACCCCAAAAAGAGATGGTCTGACGATATTGTCGCTGTGGGGGTTAGAAACTGGCTGCAAGCAACAACGGAAAGAGGAATAGGCCTATATCCAGCAGTGGAGGTCAGAGGGCTCATAAAGAAGAAGAAGAATGATAAGAAAAGTGCTTGCTTGATTTTTACATTTGAATAGTGGTATCTTCATAAGAAGTGCCTTACCAATCGGGAAGATTGAGTTTCTGCAAGGAGCGCTGCACCCGGAGCTGATGTTCCGACAGGACTCTGTCCGCTGAATTCTTTTGCAGATCATTCTCTGGAGGCTGCAACAAAAAGAAAATAACCAAAATTAATGGAAATTCCAAGAGAAAAGAGAAAACTTTCGACACCATTCAAAGCATAGGTTTTTCAAACAGGGTAATAAATGAAACTTGGTGAACAATGCTAGATTCGGAAGAATTTGGTGAACATGTTAGGAGATAAAAAAACTTTTCATTGCTTGCGCCGAAGATATTTAATTTGCTGCCCGTAACCATTTAAAATTCTAGTAGTGATCATGTCTTTAAGAACAGTGTCCGTCGATGGTTGCTTCTCGTTGGAAGGGACAAGGTAGAAAGTGATTTAATTAAAGTCCAGGTGAAATTATTTTATTGTAAAACCTTTATACTGTAAATTGTTATTGTATCTATTGTATATAATCTAATAATAATACAAAAAATAATAATAAAATAAAAATAAAAAATTTATTTTATTTTAAGTATTTCGGCTCAACACAGGCCATGCCTAAGGAGCCGTAATACATATAGTAAAAATGTTTGTATCTATGAAATAAATAAATGGCTAATTATAGATTCCATTAAAAAAATGTTTTAGAGAATTTTATATTATATTTTAAGCAAAAAAAATTGGCACAAAATACAGCACATTTAAGTATATATTAACACACTTGGAACGGGAAAGGTATTTCTACCAGTTCAGTCGCTGATGATTAAGTACGAGAAGGGTATTTTTACCTTTTTACCTTATATCAATATCAGAAAAGAAGGAATTATCCAATGTTTTTATATGAATATTATATACGAATCTCTTTGTTAAGGTCTTAAAACTATGTGCACATTATCAAATCCCGTCGCCAGCGGACAGCAGGCATATTGGCGATTTTATCATCAACCCCGATGCTAATTATGCTCTTATGCTCAGACAGTCTGCCGCCCACCCTCAGTATACTAATCACCAGTAACCGCAACACCCAATTCCCATCTGTACAATGTTTTTTGGGGTCTTACTTTAATAGAATGCTTAAATGAAAGTATAGATTTATTTAATATATTGCTATCCACCCTGAAGTCTGTACTTTCTCAGCATTACTTCTCCATGTTATAATGGATAAATTTAAACGTTGTGTTTCACTCTCTCTCGCTGCTCGCTGATAGTGTGTGAAGGAGACGTGTATTTACCAGTGCTGACTATTTGTTATTTTATTATTATTTTATGTTCAAGACTTTTTGTTTCTCTATTAGTGTATTTTTATATTAGATACTGTATATATGTTAAAGGCATTAGCCGTTCAGTAAATAAATAAATAAGCGTCTCCCGCTCTCTACCAACAGCAAGTAAAAGACGCTTTTTAGCATTTCCCAAAAACAATATGTTTCAATAACTGTTCCAATCCTTTTTCAAGGTACGGGTACTTTATAAGAACACATTAAATATATACATTTATAACTTATTAACCACTTAACAGCGGAAAATTTGTCAGTGCAGGAAAACATCACCAAACAACTCAAAAGAACCAGAAGCACCGAACACTGCTCAGGTTAGTCAATAAAAACAAATACAATATAATTTATATTTGAAGCACTAACTTTGTGATTTTCCATTTTATAATTAAAATGTAACTTTTGTAATGTTTAAAATCACTGTAAATATTTATAGTGATTTTAAAACAAAGTTACATTTTAATTATAAAAACAAATACATTAATAAATCGTAGTCATACAGGAGAAAATGACCAAATGAATTTTTTACAAAAACGTGACTATTTAACATCTTACTAGATTAATATTGCCCTGAAAAAAATCCCAAAGGCTTTTAAACTTGGAAGTATAATATATTGACTTGTTAAAAATGACTAACTGCATTGATGTTTATTTTCTTGCCAAGCAAAAGTGACTTAAATGGCCCTCCTGAACCTTTTACGTTTTGTTAATTGGTCACTTTCTCCTGTACGACTACAATATATATAACTCAGGCAAATCAATACCACCAAGTAGAAACACGATTTGCCCGAGCAGCACTCGGACTCATCAATGCAACACAGGCTCCTTGCCCGAGACACGCTCAGGATAAACTGGCATCTGGCTAAGTCATTTTGTTTTAAAATCATTATATATCATGACATAATTGCTTCGAACCCGGTCAACAATATAACTAAGTTATAAAGAGATATCTAGTGATTTTATAAAAAAAAGATACCTTACAACAGGGCTACTTGAACTTTGATGTGTTACTTGAGCCCAGTACAAAAAAATATTAAGACCTGTATTTGGTCTACAATAATGAATGTATCGATATGATTAATTGTTTCCCTGACAGGTGACACTTATTGTAACGATACGTTAGCCCCGTTCTACAGTAGTTTGAAAATGCCATAACACCATAACAAAATGAAATAATTGTCAGTTTTTTAAATAATAAAATACAATTTAGTAGACTCTAAAAATCAGTGTTTGATTTTAATATTCAATATATTGGCAAAGGTATTTCCTATAAAGTGTAGTGGTTATAAAGTGTAGTGTTAACGCTTATCCGCACCCCAATAGTGTATAGGGCACTGGATCATATAAACGCAGTGTCATCTTGATCGTAAACACATCCAGGAAAGGTGATCAGCCCTCCGCTTCAGGTGCCAGTCCAGGGTAATATTAAACAAATATTACAGTGAAAAAATCACTTATATTTATTTCACCCCCCTTGGGAATCGAACCCAGGACATCCAGAACGGTAGCCGAGCGTGCTGACCATTACACTACAGAGGCGAACACTGATTTACTGTCATTTTATATGATGTGTTTCTGCATTGTGGTACAATTAATGTTTTAATATAGTGTGTTATTGGTGATATGTGTGTTTTCTTAAATGCATGTGAAAGGATTGTTTTAGAGTATGTTTTTTTTACTATTATGAGTTGTAATTTCTTATATATTTGAAACAAGTATAATTTTTATGGTTAACCTTTGAGGGACATGTTTTTAATACTATGTCATTCATACCAAGTCACCCAATGATCCCATACTGTATACAAATTAAATATTGTATTATTATAAAACTGTGGCTGTCTTTTTTAAGTGATAAGTTTGCAAAATAATAAAAAAGAGTATCAAGATTTATCATTTATTGTGTTAAATAAAATATGCAGTACATTAAAATACAATAATACATGAGATATTTAAATATATAATTATATATAAGTATATAAAATTATTATAATATAATTTTAAGTCAAATAGTAATTCTAATGGTACAAAAAATATATTTAAAAAAATATAGTGTAAGATCAATTTTTGAGCTTATTAATGTAAACATGACTAGCTTCGAGAACTACAGATGTTCTCATTAACAAGTGTACATGTTTTTTATGTATTGTCATCACCTGTTGATGAATATATCTGTAATTGTCTATGTGTTTACATTTATAGTCTCAAAAAAAGTGGTCTAAAACAAGTGTTTCATTTTTATATGAAAGAAATACTTAAGTGTATTAATTTTAAATAAATCTAAGAACTGAGAGTAAATACTATACATACATATATAAATAATACAAACTATATACAAATGTGTTGTGATATAATATAATATTAAGGACAGAACGGTAAAATAAGAATATTGGGTGGTATAATATAGATGTCCGCCTCCGTAGTGTAATGGTCAGCACGCTCGGCTACCGTTCTGGAGGTCCCGGGTTCGATTCCCAGGGGAGGGGTCAAATAAATATAAGTGATTTTTTTTCACTGCAATATTTATTCAATATTACCCTGGACTGGTACTTGAAGCGGAGGGCTGATCACCTTTCCTTCATGTGTAAACGATCAAGATAACACTGCGTTTATATGAAGCAGTGCCCTATGCACCATTGGGGTGCGGATAAGGGTTTTATTATTATTATTATTATTATAATATAGATAATACTGTATGGATAGTCAGAAAATCATGTAGCAATAGTGTTATTCATACCTCGAAATTTTCAACACATCCTGATGTTTTTTTGTTCATCTCAACAGGAAGCGTTTTGTTTAGTTTTTCGAAAAATTGAGCAAGATCCTTCACACATTTCTTATCGACGCACATAGATACTGCTTTCTCCGTGACATCCTTGCTAGTTTCATTGTTGTTGAGTTCCCCGCGAGATTGTGAGACTTCTTCGGCACTTTTTGAAGCGGGTTTGGACTCTTTGAGAAGGTCTTGGGTGACGTTTCGTTTGACCGCCCTCTTCTTCCGGGATTCTGGAAAGACGCCTCCGACCGACTTGCATTTTAACAGAGGGCTGTCCGGGCGTTTTGTAGGGCGGGCTTCGTGGGTGCGTGGAGATTTTCTCAGACGCGCGTCGCTGCGACAGTTAAAAGCTTCACTGTCAGTGGAAATATGAACACCTATCAACAAATCAGGCAAGATCTTTTTGGCTACATCTCCGGCGACCATTCTACTCTTACAATAAGCTTCAGCTTTGCAGATTAAACATTCGACGGCCATGTCACTTAGCCTCATATTGTCGCTGTTGCTCGTCATACTGGCTCCCGCAGCAAAAGTGGCATATCCGTCGTCAACGTCTTCACTCTTGTCTGAAAGGTCGCCAATGGCGGCGTCGCATCGATCGCTGATCTGGCTACGATCGTGGATCTCCTGTGGCTCAGTGCGTGGACTCTTGTTGGAGAGCGGACGCACGCTCTGAGCGAGCTCTTGCCAGAATATCTTGACTTCCCCGAGTTCCGGTTCAACCGTTTGCGCTCCGTCTTGAAATTTGAGAACAGAATTTGCTTTCAAATAAGAACAGCTTGAGAGTGACCTCGGACGGCACGCCAAAGCTTCCTCGACCTCTACAGCTACAGAGTGTTCGCTTTCATCGACGCGTTCGATCTCCACACTAACATCGAGATGCATCGGCTCGTCTTCTGCCGGTATTATGGGTCCCCTGGCGTCTTCGAAGTCGTCGTGCCGAGTCCCTTCGAAGTCGAATCCTCTGGATATACAGCAGGTGGCTTCCAGAGATCCCGTGGGGCTGCGGCGCGTCAGCCGGCCGTCTGGGAGGTCTAACAAATCGGGTCCGAACTCCTCTTTGGACTCGTCAAAAGACAGGCCCGTCATATCGTGGCTGACGCCTATCTTAATATTTATTATCTGATTATCCTGATTGGGCCTTCTCTGAGCGACGGCTGGATTGCAGACGGCCATGTTTTCAATTGATCCATAATATTTATCGATGAAAAGGCAGATGTCGGCTAGGTTCATCTGGCTTGGTCGGATGGCTCTGTAGGAATCGAGCGCCTTCATCAAAGAATAAGGATCCACTTCAGCCTCGTTATCTCGTGGAAGTCCAGGGTTTCCCAGGACCTGGGCTTCGTTGGCGACATTTTGGAACAGCATGCCTCTCTCCCTCATTGAATTTATAAAGTTTTCGATGCCATACGGCGATGAGGCTAGAGCTGCTTCGCAAGCGGCGATTCGATCTGCGAATACGTGCGGCCTCGGATAACTCTTCAAAATCTCCAAATTGAGGCGTTCGTCTTCCAGATCGACACAGCTACTCTCCCACGCACTATCGATGGCCGACCAGTACTCATTCGTGGCCAAACACGCCTCGGCGTTCATCGGGCTATTGCCGTCACTCATCTTGAACTAAATATCGGCGATCGGTCACTTCGCGAATAAATTTATATTTTATTTATTAAAACAAACAATATCGTCCGATAATGAATCTTTAATACGATATTTCGATGCGAAATATAAATATTAATACACAACAACGCGACTTTGATACTAAAACAATAAAACTTCAAAATAATCTCGTAAAATCGACAAACAAATCCGAATCAAAACACAGATACTAGAGAGCTTCGACCACTACAAATAACTTCGGACAACTGATTAATAATACCAAATTTCCGGCTATTTATATCCTAATCTCACCCCCACCCCCGCCCCGGTAAGTGGCAGGTAAAGGGTGCGAGCGAATATGGACTCAACGACCTTGCAATAAGTGTCATTATGGTAATTACCGACCAATGACTGACCGATAGCGGAAGGAAGGATTAACGATTATCGCTCTTTTGCAAAGCGCATAAGAGCTGTTTATGCTTGCAATTAAATTACGATTTGCGAATACGAAAACAAGGGGTGCATTCGGAGATTTGAAAAGAAAAATTTATGGACTAAACTCTCTTTTTACAAAAAAGAAAAATAAAATCATACATAATAATTAAAATGTAACTTTGTTTTGAAATCACTATAAATATTTTATTATAACTTAATTATAATGTCTACCAGTTTCCAAGCTTACCGGTAAACATTATAATTCAGTTATAATAAAATATTTATAGTGATTTTAAAACAAAGTTACATTTTAATTATAAAATGAAAAATCACAAAGTTGGTGCTTCAAATATAAACTATATAAAATAAAATCATTTAACTATGCGTTTGTTACATCCCTCACATGTATGAGAGAAAAAAATGAAGTTGGCAAAAGAAGGATGAAAGTAGACCGAACGCAGTCGAAATACGATCTCTCAGAAGAATGTGCGGCAAAGCGATGTATGATAGATGTACGAATAGTGAAATAAGGAAGGAATGCAAGGCTGAGATAAGCATTATCGATAAAATTAATAACGGTGTGTTGAGATGGTTTGGACGCGTGGAACGAATGAAAAAGAGAAGTAAAGTATTTTAAAATAGAAACAGAGAAAGACTGAGGTAATCTTGGCATAATCAAGTATTTGAAATACTTGAAATTAGTCGGGTCAGGAGTCGAAATAATCGGCGGGAATGTGCGTAATGAGGAGATGCATGAAATGAATGTGGAAGAGACGAAGACTTCCTCTGTTTATATTTTTTTAACTAACCTACTTCCCTTTTTCATTCGTTCCACATACCCAAACCATCTACACACACCTTTCTTAATTTATCGATAAATAATCCTTATTTCACCATTCGAACATCTATCATACATCGTTTTGCCGCAAATTCTTCTTAGAGATTGCATTTCGATTGCATTCAGTCTACTTTCATCCTTCTTTTGCCAACTCCGTGCTTCACTTCCATACATTAGTGTTGGAACCAGGACTCCATTATGAACTGTTAGTTTAGCTTAATGTCAAGCTAAACTAATTTTAACATTTAATATATAAATTAAAATGGAGTTCTACAAATTAAACGCCAAATCTATAAATAATTTATATATTAAAGGCATTTTCATTCATTCAAACCCTTATCCGCAACCCAATGGTGCATAGGGCACTGCATCATATAAACGCAGTGTTATCTTGATCGTTAACAGGTGAAGGACAGGTGATCAGCCCTCCGCTTCAGGTACCAGTCCAGGGTAATATTGAATAAATATTGGAGTTAAAAAATTACTTTTATGTATTTATTTGACGATCTGGGAATCGAACTCGGGACCTCCAGAACGGTAGCCGAGCGTGCTGACCATTACACTACGAAGGCGGACATATTAAAGGTAAGTTATATATTATACTAATACAACTACTACTACTACCATCACGCCGTTTCACCGCAGGGGTAGGCAGAGAGGATGGAACGCCACACTCTTCTGTCCTGACATACACTCCTCGCCTCCTTCACATCCATACATCTAGTCATACATGCCCTCCGATTACGCAGACTTTTGACACCGCCAGATTTTAGGTTCTGATTGATCTGATCATATATCTGATTTTATATTAAAGTATGGTATATTTACCCGGAGCCAATGAATGTTAGTTTAGACCGGTTGAAATGCGCTTTTTCTGTTATTATTTATATGTAATAATCTGTCTCTTGTTTATACATACGATTATTATACCTTGTACAGTGAAACCTCTCATAACGAGCATAATTCGTTCCAGAATCGTACTCGTTAAGTGAAACACTCGTTAAGCGAAACATTTTTGTGTTGACTACCGCGGAAGTCCCGGCTCACAAGTGATTGTCGTGAAAAAGGGACATACCCTCTCTCTGTGACTCATTACGCGAAATGTCGCTCGTAAAGGGAGCAACTTTTTCACATTTTTGCTCGCTATGCGAATTACTCGTTAAGAGAGGTTCCACTGTATATATCGTAGTCGTACAGGAAAGTGACCAACTACCAAAACGTAAAATGTTCAGGAGGGTCATTTAAGTCACTTTTGCTTGGCAACAAAATAAACACCAATGCAGTTAGTCATTTTTAACAAGACAATATATTATACTTCCAAGTTTGAAATCCTTTGGGATGTTTTTCAGGGCAATATTAAGCTAGTAAGATATCAAATAGTCAATGATCACGTTTTTGTAAACAAATGTGCTCAGAAGAATGTGCGACAAAACGATGTATGATAGATGTGCGAATAGTGAAATAAGGAAGGAATGCAAAGCTGAGATAAGCATTATAGATAAAATTAAGAAAAGTGTGTTGAGATGGTTTGGTCATGTGGAACGAATGAGTGAGGAAAGAACGGTAAAACGGATTAATGAGGCGAATGTTAGTGGGAAAAAAAGCAGAGGAAGACCGAGAAAAACATGGCACGATCAGGTATGCCAAATACTTGAAAGTGGTCAGGTTAGGAGCCGTAACGATCGGCGGGTATGTATGAGGAGATGCATGAACGTGGAAGAGGCGAAGGATGTTTGCAAGGACAGAGTGGTGTGGCGCTCTATTCTCTCTGCCTACCCCTGCGGGGAAGCGGCGTGATGGTTAGTTAGTTAGTTAGTTAGGTAAGAATGAGTCATTAATTTATTATTAGATTAAAACCAATATTTTTAGCTTTTCCACTTTTTTTTTTAAAAAAGTGGAAAAGCTAAAAATATTGGTTTTAATCTAATAATAAATTAAAAATGCAATTCCATCACGAAGTGTCAGTGGATAGTATAAATCTATTAAGAATGAGTCAATTATTTAGCCCAGTGTGTACGTGACCAAACCATACCTACATATTATAATGTACGGAAAATTTTAACTTATTAGTAATAATAGGTAGTCTTATTTTTGCAATGGAACCCCCGAATTTCTTGGTATTTCCCTCAGTAAACCACTATAAACCTACCGCTGTTACAATGTCCTTAATATCGTGAAAGGATGCGGCTTCTAATTGCTTTATAATGACGTTACACGACAAAAGGATAATTTCCTCTTTACATTTCAAATTCAGCCATACTCGCAATGAATCAGGTATAACTATTTTGATGTTATTACATTTTTAGTGCGTTTAATATTTGACAAATAAATCAGTGACTTGGAGACATTTTAGTCTGCTTTTATTTTCAATTATATTCGCCTAAGAAATTCATCTTACTTACGCATTTCTAAATTTTATCCATAATGCTTATCTTTGCCTTGTAATCTTTTATTGTATCACCTTTAAAAAAAACTAAAATTATGGATGGTACCATGACTACGTTGTGAAGGCTCCTTATCCGCACCCCAATGGTGCATAGGGCACTGTATCATATAAACGCAGTGTTATCTTGATCGTTAACTTATGGAGGAAAGGTGATCAGCCCTCCAGTTCAGGTACCAGTCCAGGGTAATATGGAATAAATAAAAAATCACTTATTTATTTAACCCCCTCCTGAGAATCGAACCGGGGACCTCCAGAACGGTAGTCGAGCGTGCTGACCATTACACTACGGAGACGGATATATATATATATATATATATATATATATATATATATATATATATATATATATATATATATATATATATATATATATAAATATATATATATATATATATATATATATGGAGATAATAATAATAATAATTTTGGATGATTTATATAGCGCCATTTTCGTAAAAAAACTACCTCAAGGGCGCTTATACAGGTATGGATTACGATATGAAAATGATAATGAGAGAAAATTTAAAAAATACATAAGTGAAAAATGACGTCGGGTGAGTCTGAAGGCAGGAAAGTGGAGCCGCCGTATTGTTGCGCTTTCTTCTCGGTCTTCTTGGGCTGGAGCATGGCCAAAATGTTGGACAGGACGCCTCACTGTGTAATGGTAATGCCGGAGAGCAGCTTGTTAAGGTCCCGTCATTGTGGATATTCAACTGCAGATGGCGGAGGTAATGCTGGTCTTCTTGTTGTCACTGAAGCCATAGATGGCCATTTCCAACACCTTGACAGCTAGGTACTCCATGAGGGCGGCAAGGTACGCGGGCACACAAGCCCCAACTTTCTCAAAGTAGTAGATGCGAGCTAGCGTGTTATTTTTTCATTCGATTTTAATACTGGATTCCTGCTTAGACAATCTACTTCTAAATTCTTCTTTCCTGGAGTATATTTTATTTTATCTTTCGTAGAAGTTTTTTCTACTTTATTTTTATTTTCATTTTTCAAGCACTGTTTCTGTGTTATTTGTATGTCTTCATTTTTATTCTGATCTTTTAAAATATCTTCTAATTTAACCAAATTTATAACTTTTAATTGTTCATTTGCATTTTCCTTCGATTCTAATACTGGATTCCTGCCCACACAATCTGCTTCGAAATTCTTCTTTTCTGGAGTATATTTTATTTTATATTTTGTAGAAATTTTTTCCACATTATTTTTATTTTCATTCTTCAAGCACTGTTTCTGTGTAATTTGTAAATCTTCATTTTTATTATTAATCTTATCATCCTCCTTTGTTTTAAACCAGCACGTTGCTTCAGAGTGATATCGAGTTCCCTTATTTAAATTTTCACAAATCTTACATGGACTTTTAT
This sequence comes from Brachycentrus maculatus, assembly GCF_059751285.1. Lineage (NCBI taxonomy): Eukaryota > Metazoa > Arthropoda > Insecta > Trichoptera > Brachycentridae > Brachycentrus > Brachycentrus maculatus. The sequence continues at coordinate 1,184,007 of NW_028280953.1, forward strand.
CTTTAATTTTATCACTAGTTCTTAGATTTCCACGTCTTCTTTGATTATCTTTTAATCGTTTATTTGATCATCTTCTAATTTTTCTCTCTCACTCCGAACATATTGTAGTAATTGTTTTAATACATCTAATGTTTCATAATCCATTTCCAATTAACAAAATTGTCGTTTTATAACGTGGTAATATTTTTCTTTTGTAAATTGCGTGTAAATAATATGTAAAGTGGGTGTATAATAATAAAATAAACAATGTGTTGCTTTGTAATTAAAGTTTATTCTTAATTTATCTTTATAATAATTTAATATCTATCTATCTATCTATCTATCTGATTCTGACAGTTAATAATATTATCGGAAGTCTTTTGTTTTATTCTGAGCGACGCATGCGGCATCTGGTGGTAGAACTGTTTTATGTAGGTACTTTTTGTAAGTACTTAATAAAATGTATAGGTAGGTACCTAGTTATTTTATTACATGTATATATATATATATATATATATATATATATATATATATATATATATATATATATATATATATGTATATATATATATATATATATATATATATATATATATATATATATATATATATATATATATATATATATATATATATATATATATATATATATATATATATATATAATCTAAATACGGTATAGGTACCTATTTTCGAAATATGTTTTTCGATTTATTTTAAACATATTTTTATATAACGGACTACCGGCTTTACGGACACCAACTACCTAGTGGTCCGTCATATCGAGGTTTTACTGTACATGAGATTTATGAATAATATTAGGTACAAAACGGCATACAAACGGCTAATCTACATACATGCAATATTGCTTTTAAATCGTAAAATTGCCATTAAAATATCATTTAATTTTGCGATGGAATCACCCGATTTCTCGGTATTTCCTTCAGTGACCGATTCAAGGAGCTAATACAATTACGGTGTGCTTTTAGCGATGCGATAAGGATATGCGGGTACGTAATTGTGTCCTATTGAGTGGAAGGATTCCACAGGACGAAGGTAATTACAAGACATTAGCTAAGTGAGTCACTTTTACAGTATTAATCCTCCATATTTTGTTAACACATATTGGATTTATTCCTCTTCAAATACATATATTAATATCAAGATATTTATTAATTACTAACAAACCATCACGCCGCTTAACGGCAAGGGAAGGCAGAGAGAATAGAACTCCACAACACTATATTTGCAAACATTATTTATTTATTTGGCGTTTAATTAGTGACCGCCTCTGTAGTATAATGGTCAGCACGCTCGGCTACCGTTCTGGAGGTTCCGGGTTCGATTCCCAAGGGGGGTAAAATAAATATAAGTGGTTTTTTCACTGTGATATTTATTTAATACTACCATGGACTGGTACCTAAAGCGGAGGGCTGATCACCCTTCCTTCATGTGTAAACGATCAAGATAACACTGCGTTTATATGACACAGTGCCCTATGCACCATTGGGGTGCGGATAAGGGTTTTATTATTTATTATTAATTAGTAGAACTCCATATCGCTCACTCCTTTTAACAACGTCATATATCGATATGTCGATATAAAATAGTCGATTTTCAGTTGTGCATGTTTTCGGAATGCTCAGAAAATGTACTTTATCCCAGAAAAGGCGGCATATTTTTAACTTAATATTTACCCGCTACAGGGGAGAAAGTGTTGTTTCTGCATTTTGAAGAAAATTAATAATAATTAAACAGGTATTGTTTGATTATTTTTTTAAATATGTGTCGGGTTGTAGTGCCGTGGTTAGTGTCGCGGACTTTCGAGTCAAAGTTTCTCGGTTCGCCCCCACTCCACCACAATTTGATACCTGTTTCTAATAATGAGCCGCTTAAGCTCAGAGAAATAGTAAAAAATTAAGTATTTTTGTAAATAATAAAAAACAAAAAATCTATTTTTTCAATTAAATCCTTCCGTTTACAATTCCATGCTTCACTCCCATGCATAAGGGTTGGTACAAGGACTCCATTATGTACTGCTAGTTTAGGCTTTTTCACGAGCATACATCGCTCACTCCTTTCAACAACGTCATTTATCAAAAATCTTCAATTTTCGGTTGTGCATGTTTTCGGAATGCCCAGAAAATGTACTATATCCCAGCAAAAGAGGCATATTTTAAACTTAATATATACCCGTTACAGGGCAGAAAGTGTTGTTTTTGCATTTTGAAGAAAGGTTTGTTTGATTATTTTTTTAAAATACTAAATATTTTTCAAATGGAGAAAAAACATTCAGGTTTTACCTTAAAATATCTGTTGCACAGTAAAAAGTTCAAAAAGTGGATTGATATTTATTTTTAATACATTGTATAATATTTTTAAAATTTAAAAACATTTTCCTGAAAAATCAAGTTTTTTCATTTATGACGAGTTTTTTGATTCTTGAAAGGAGTGAGCGACATGACCTCCTATACACATTTTGTATCAAGTGCTTTAATTGCTTAGAAGGAGAGAAGGCTAAAAATGCTGTAGGTACAAAAGCACTGCTGTAAAGCCCGTAATATACTTACATTGCTAGGCTCCGAAGAAGCAAGCAGAGCGCACGGTGCCAGGATACTGACTGTCTCCCAACAAGTCATGGTTCCATCATCAGCTACTCACCACTTCACAATTATACTATTTTTATAATTCAATAATTCACTCACTCAATTTTAATTATTAAACGCTAACTAAGACACTAATAAATAAATTAAAAATTAAAAATAATAAAATACATATATATATAAATATATATATATAAATATATATATATATATATATATATATATATATATATATATATATATATATATATATATATATATATATATATATATATATATATATATATATATATATATATATATATATATATTTCGTCCGCCTCCGTAGAGTAATGGTCAGCACGCTCGGCTACCGTTCTGGAGGTTCCGGGTTCGATTCCCAAGGGGGGTAAAATAAATAAAAGTGATTTTTTTCACTGTCATATTTATTCTATATTACCCTGGACTGGTACCTGAAGCGGAGGGCTGATCACCTTTCCTTCATGTGTTAATGATCAAGATAACACTGCGTTTATATGACGCAGTGCCCTATGCACCATTGGGGTGCGGATAAGGGTTTTATTATTATTATTATTATATATATATAAAAACGTAATTAAGGCCCTACATACACAAATAGCAACTCAATTTTCATTAAACTCAGGTAACATTGGACGCAATTTTTCTTTTCTTATAACACCGTTTTTGTATCATAAAGATAAGAATAATTCGTACTACGAAATAAATATAAGGTAACAGTTTAAAAATCGATTTTAACTAATTTACATACGTGATAATTTCGACAGTTTAAAAGACTAAACAATACGTGGGAAAAAATATATTATAATATACTCGTATACATGATATAATATGGTTATATACTAATATTACTCATATTAAATAAATTATAATAAAAAAGTGAAAATGACTAACCACAAAGTAAATTATTCATAATATTGATAAATTGATCAAATATATATTTTTTATTTTCAAATAATGAAACAGGTATAATAAATAGGCATAAGAAGCATATTTAAAATGAATAGATGGGAAAAACATAAGGTAACTAACTAACTAACCATCACGCCGCTTCCCCGCAGGGGTAGGCAGAGAGAATAGAGCGCCACACCACTCTGTCCTTGCAAACATTCTTCGCCCCTTCCACGTTCATGCATCTCCTCATACATACCCGCCGATTGTTACGACTCCTAACCTGACCACTTTCAAGTATTTGGCATACCTGATCGTGCCATGTTTTTCTCGGTCTTCCTCCGCTTCTTTTCCCACTAACATTCGCCTCATAAATTTGTTTTACCGTTCTTTCCTCACTCATTCGTTCTACATGTCCAAACCATCTCAACACACCTTTCTTAATTTTATCGATTATGCTTATCTCAGCTTTGCATTCCTTCCTTATTTCACTATTCGCACATCTATCATACATCGTTTTGTTGCACATTCTTCTGAGAGATCGCATTTCGACTGCATTCAGTCTACTTTCATCCTTCATAAACATAAGGTAAGAAGCATATTTAAAATAAACAAATGAGAAAATATAAAAAAATAAGGTAAAAACAAAACAAGAAAATATGACTAAAATGTGACTTATAAAAAGGACTTTCGTCTTTAGCATGTGGGTTATCACCCCTCACTCCAAGTAGTCCGTTATATCGAGGTCTTACTGCTTTGAAATTATTCAGATCTTGAAAAACCATGACGAACGCATTCGCAGGTCAAGGCATTAACTATACAATATATATCATATTTGTGGAAATATTTAGTTTACGAGTACAAAAGGATTATCGAGAACACGGTTTAACCCGCAATTAAGACTTTCAACCCTTTTAATTCGCATTTCATTGCAGACAATACCTGGTGGCCGAGTTGCAATAATATAGGGTTAATTTAAAGCTATTAGGGATGGTAATTTATGACACAGCGATGATTTTAAAAATAATTTAAAGTGACTGACTACCACAAAATTTCGGGGAAAAAATAAAACCCTTAGTCGTATTCAAAGGAATATTTTGACTATTTTAATAGTAATAAAATACATATTCATATTGCCGTAATATTTAATATTTTAATAATACTACATACATAATGTTTCTGTTTCTGTATACCCACACAGAGGACATGCCTTTGTGTGATATTTTTTTGTATTTATATTTTAGTCATATTTTTTTGTATTTGAATTTATGTCAGGTTTGTATAATGCAAAAAAGAATTTAAAAATAAAAAAATGGTTCTAGAAAGATATTTTGTATATTAAAAGCATTGATAACTTTGTGGTATGGTAATAAAAACGGCTATTTTTTCATCTTTTTATCGAGCAGAAATTCTTTTATTAGTATGTGAGGTCCGAATCCTGGATTATAATCACACACACGAGAAACGCCAGAAAATATCATTTTCATTTTTATTATTTAAGCTTATAATTTGACCAGATAATTTATTTCAAACATTTTGAGTGCGTCCAAATATTTGTTCACAAAATCTGGATTATCTCCAATTACAGAAGTTATTTTCATACTTTTTTTTGACATCTCTTTTGATGTAGATGTCAAAAAATAATATGAAAATAACTCCTGTAATTGGAGATTATCCAGATTTTGTGAGTAAGTATTTGGACACACTCAAACTGTTAAATATTTGTATTTAAGGTTAATCTTGAATCCAATATTACACCCAAATATTTCATTTCGTTAACTTTTTACCACATTTCGTACACTCCTTTCAACAACGTCATATATCAAAAACTTGATTCTTCAGGATATCGTTTTTAAAGTTTAGGAATATAATGAAATGTATTAAAAATTAATATATCAAGCCACGTATTGAACTTTTTACCGTGCAACATATATTTTTAGGTAAAACCTGTATGTTTTTTCACCATTTGAAAAATATTTAGTAAATTAAAAAAATTATTAAACAATACCTTTTCTTCAAAATGCAAAAACAACACTTTCTGCCCTGTAGCGGGTAGATATTAAGTTAAAAATGTGCCGCTTTTGATGGGATATAGTACATTTTCTGGGTATTCTGAAAACATGCACAACTGAAAATTGTCGATTTTTGATATATGACGCTGTTGAAAGGAGTGATTTGGGGTAATTTACCCCGGTTCCCCGACCGCTGCTCGAAATGTACTCGGGAAGAATCAGTATTTCATCCCGAGCGAGTTGACCCACAAATTTGCGGACGAAATTGAGTTTAAAACAGCCGGGACCTTCAGCATTCCCAATTAATGTGATAATTAGCAACTAGCGGACAAGTGGGGCAATTAACGGCGACCGCAGACGCTAATTTGACTACTCGCAAATCCTCGCCTGATGTAATCCGAACATTATTACATCCATGAAAATAAGCGAGACCTACTCGGCTGTCCAAACTCAAAACACAGTAAGGGACATTTTTTTTGTAGTACGTTTTTTTTGCATTTTTGGAATAAGTAGATCCTGCTTAGTCCAAAAATGCAAAAAAAACGTACTACAAAAAAATGTCCCTTACTGTGTTTTAAGTTTGGACAGCCGTACTAAGCCGTTGCTGTTAGTTAAATGGATGAATTAAATTATCTAACGTCCAAGTGACTCTGAAATCTAACTAACCATCGCGCCGCTTCCCGCAGGGGTAGGCAGAGAGAATCGAACGCCACACCACTCTGTCTTTGCAAACATTCTTCGCCTCTACCACGTTCATGCATCTCCTCATACATACCCGCCGATTATTACGACTCCTAACCTGACCACATTATAAGTAAGTATTTGGCATACCTGATCGTGCCAAGTTTTCCTCAGTCTTCCTCTGCTTCTTTTTCCAACTACATTCACCTCATAAATTTGTTTAACCGTTGTTTCCTCACTCGTACGTTCTACATGTCCAAACCATCTCAACACACCTTTCTTAATTTTATCGGTAATGCTTATCTCAGCCTTGCATTCCTTCCTCATTTCATCGAACATCTATAAAACATCGTTTTGCCACACATTCGTCTGAGGGATTGCATTCCGACTGCATTCACTCAGCTTTCATCCTTCTTTAGCTACGGCTTATGCAACACCGCTTATCGTGGCCCTATATAGGCTTCATCATTATTCTGTTTTCAGTTAGATGGAACATATTGTTATATGGCATTAATATCATACAATATATATTGTTCAAATTCGAAACATAGTGCTTGAATAATGAATACTAGAATTTTATTAGAGACATCTATGGTGGGATTGAGAGAAACTTTTTACTAAGCAGAAACTCTTTCATTTAATTTCATTTTCTTAGCAATGAAACCACCAGTAAATATTAAGCGTAATAAATTAATTCAAAGGAATTCAACCAATCGAAGAGCAATTAGGCTATCGTAAAATGAGATGGGAATCGTGATATCGAGGTAAATTTGTGTATATTTTATATTTTGAATCGACCTAGTTTTCTAAAAATAACCCCTCACAGTAGCCGCATACACAGATAACTATCCTTCATTTGAAATTCCCTTGAAAGGGCAGTGGAAAAAATTAAGATAGTAAATATATTTCACAAATTTTTGTGAACAAGTATTTGAACACATTCAAAATGTTGTAAATAAATATACTGGTCAAATTATAAGGTAAAATAATAAAAATATAAAAAAAAGAATATCATGTTTTCAGGCGTTTCTCTAATATGTGAATATAATCCTGGATTCGAACCTTACATACAAATGGTAAGAGTCTCTGCTTAATAAAAGCTTTCTTCATTCAAACATAGATGGCTGCTGTGAATTCGCACATACTATGTTGCGAGTTTGATCAATATATCTAGAAGATTAAAAAAAAAATGAATAGTGTTGGTTGTCAATCATGAATTGGTGAATGTATGCAAAGTGATCACTTCAACCAGCCTATGATGGTCGTCAGCCCCGTAAATACTCAGACTTCCATATTCTTCGTCATCTTTGATGAGATGTCAGAAAATAATATGAAAACAACTCCTGTAATTGGAGATAATCCAGATTTTGTGAACAAGTATTTGGACACACTCAAAAAGTTATAAATAACGTTTTTGTTTAAAAAAATGCACTTGGTCACTTTCTCCTGTATGACTAGGATAAACAAATATACTGGATTGAAGTGTATATATCGCTCACTCTTTTCAACGGCGTCATATATCAAAAAACTTGATTTATTAGGAGATCGTTTTAAAAGTTTAAAAATACAATAAAATGTATTAAAAATAAATATCAAGCCACGTATTGAACTTTTTACTGTGCAACAGATCTTTTAAGGTAAAACCTGAATGTTTTATTTCCATTCGAAAAATATTTAGTATATTTAAAAAAAATAATTAAACAAAACCTTTTCTTCAAAATGCAAAAACAACACTTTCTGCCCTGTAGCGGGTAAATATTAAGTAAAAAATATGCCTCCTTTGCTGGAATATAGTACATTTTCTGGGCTTTCCAAAAATATGAACAACTGAAAATTGACGATTTTTGATACATGACGTTGTTGAATGGAGTGTGAGATATAATATACTAAAACTGGATATGAAAACGCGATGTCTCAAGTTAGTTGCCTGTCCAATTTGTTTCCAACTTGCCTCTAATTCCTCGACAAAAATATGTCATTTAAGCTGTCACAAGATGAGGCTGACATCAACCTCCGTGACAGGCAGAACACAATTATACAATTGACAGTTTGGGAGTAGGGATTAAACCCGATCGTTTAATTTAATAAAAAATGCAAATCATCTCCTAGTAAACTACTAACGGTCCATTTTGATCAGACCAAATTTTGTAAGACGTTCAAAAACAATGTTTAAACTGATGAATAAATTAAAGGTAAGTACAACATTTTGAGTGTGTCTAAATACTTGTTGACAAAATCTGGATTATCTCCAATTACAGGAGTTATTTTCATATTATTTTTTGACATCTCATCAAAGATGAAGAAGAATATGGAAGTCTGGGCACTTACGGGGCTGACGACCAGTGAAGTTCTAGTGATTCAAGAAAAAAGTTTCATATGTATATATATACATATATATATATATATATATATATATATATATATATATATATATATATATATATATATATATATATATATATATATATATATATATATATATATATATATATATATATATATATATATATATATATATATATATATATATATATATATATATATATATATATATATATATATATATATATATATATATATATATATATATATATATATATATATATATATATATATATATATATATATATATATATATATATATATATATATATATATATATATATATATATATATATATATATATATATATATATATATAAATATATGTATATATATATATATATATATATATATATATATATATATATATATATATATATATATATATGTAAAGTATTCACTTCACCCAGCCTATGACGGTCGTCAGCCCCGTAAATGCCCAAATTTCCATATTCTTCTTCATCTTTGATGAGATGTCAAAAAATAAAATAAAAGGTATGACTAAATTTTAAATTTAAACTGTTCCTTGCTACGCGTTGCTGTGGGTCAGTTTGGTTAAATGACAATAAAATAAAATAGAAAGCGCATAATGTAGCAGAAGAAAGGAGTAGAAGCAGACTATAGAAAACCTTGGCATGATGAGGTATGTCAAATACTTAAAGCGGTCAGGTAAGGAGTTAAAATAATCGGCGAATATGCATGAGGAGATGCATGAATTTGGAAGAGGTGAATAGTATTTTCAGACAGAGTAGTGTGGCATATTGTAAACCAGGTGATTGCCATGGATCTTCCTCGAAAGACCAAAGAGGAAGACCAAAGAATTCATGGATGCTGCAGAAAGATAGCATGGCCTAGGTGACGCTGTGCATAATGAAAGACCTACAACCTGAGGACGAGGAGAGCTGACACTAAAAGTCTACAAAGACGATTATTCGGGATGAAGCAAGGAAATAGAAGAAGACAGAGAAGTGTGGCGTTCAATTCTCTTTGCCTACCAATGCTTGAAAGCGGCGCGATGGTTAGTTGGTCGTTTTTTGTATAAGTAAGTACCTATATACATATAAATAATACGCGTTTCGTGCGAATGTTAAGAAATTCTGGCGTAATTTTTCAACGATTATTTTTCCATAAATTTTGTAATCAACCCCGTTTTGCGATTGTTTTCATCCCTCTTTACGTTTCGGGGGGGTAATATATTATATTTTTACGACATTAGCGTGCTTTATTACCAGCAGATTAAATCATTTTCCTTGTCGTCATAGCTGGAATTTGGATTACATTCAAATTTATTATTTAGTTTACCTCTCACGCCAAAATTTGTCGCAAATTATTAATATTAGGGGTATTTTATTATTAAAGACATATAATATAACATTTATGACAATTGTTGGGCCTGGTTATGGCATTATCAAACTACTGTCTATAAAATACAATTTAGTAGACGGTAAAATCAGGAAGACCACCTAAACGATGGAGAGATAGCTGGTCTTCCACCTCCCAGGATCGGACCGGAAAAGGAAAGGACATCCTATATAAAGAGGTAGAAATTTTTAGTATTGCAAAGCATGTTACAGTCCCAATTGCTAAATACTCGTACAAAGTAAGAATAAAAAATATAATTTCTACATATGAAGTATAAAAAGACGAATATTTTAATCATTTAAATGGTATTATAACGTGGTAATCGTCATTTAAACTTGATTTCACGAAAATAAAAATAAAACGTGTTAAAAATTGACAGTCACCTTGAAGGCCCGACAGTAAAAATATAACCTACAAATAAATCATTGCAGCCAAAAAAACACATCGGGAAAGCGCTAGCAGTAAAAATTTCACGGCATACCATGCGAGTATAGATCATTTCGGCGAATTTCATAATTTTCAGTCGCTTTTCAGTCCAGCTGTCAGTTTTCAGCGAAGATTGCACATTTCACGACCCCATTTTCGCGGCGACAATATATCTGTCTACCCTCACGACCACTCCGTGCGCCGCCCTGCGCAATACTAAATCTCGCGCAACGGGGATGAATGCTTACGTCACCGGCCGGGCGACGCAGACGGAGGGAAACTGCCATCGAGCGAAAAAAGGAAAATCAAATATACGCCCCCGAAAACCCCTCCGCTGCATCAAAAGCGACCCTTTTGCATCATTCGACTCGACGGTGAAAATTACAAAATGTAAAATTTTAAATTACGTCACCGGGCGTACGGGAAAATTGTGAAATACAAATCGAACGCAGACGTAAAAAGAGGGAAACTATTATTCTATTGTACAAAATTCTCAAGCGGTTCAAAAGGGATTATTTTATATATTCACATGACATTTTCACAAACGAAATATAAACTTAGAATCAATCTACACACATGAGTAAAAATGGCTCAAAATTTTCTCATATATTATTAAAAACACGCCTGATGAACTTTTCCCTTTTTGTACGTTTTTCTTACTATTTAATTTACTTTCCATTCGAAGATGTATCTTGATGGGAATTCATCGATTCGGCACGAAGACAGGGGGATGTCTGTCAGAAATGTCAGTATGGTGGTTTAAGTCGGTTTCTGGGTCATTATGCCGCGTGTATTTTTCTTAGGAATGTGACGTTTGGAGTTTATAGCCGCCCGAGGAGAGACACGCGGGTTATGCAATCGTTTAAGTGCATTATGCTTTTGTCGTTGTTACACATATGGGGGTGTGTACTTTTTACAGTTTGAGCACGCGATGAAGCGTGGAGTTGGCAAAAGAAGGATGAGAGTAGTCTGAATGCAGTCGAAATGCATTCTATCAGTGCGCCAAACCCATGGATTATCGATACAATTAAGAAAGATTTCCTAATACGTGGGTCCTAATACCAACTCTTCCGTATGAAAGTGAAGCATGGAGTTGGCAAAAGAGGGATGAAAACAGACTGAATACAGTCAAAATGCGATCTCTCAGTGTGGCGAAACCATGTATGATAACTAACTAACCATCACGCCGCTTCCCCGCAGGGGTAGACAGAGAGAATGGAACGCCACACCACTCTGTCTTTGCAAACATTCTTCGCCTCTTCCACGTTCATGCATCTCCTCATACATACCCGCCGATTGTTTCGACTCCTAACCTGACCGCTTTCAAGTATTTGGCATTTCGATCGTACCAGGTTTTTCTCGGTCTTCCTCTGCTCCTTTTTCCAATTACATTCGCCTCATAAATTTGTTTACCGTTCTTTCCTCACTCATTCGTTCTACATGTCCAAACCATCTCAACACACCTTTCTAAATTTTATCGATAATGCTTGTCTCAGCTTTGCATTCCTTCCTTATTTCATGTATGATAGATGTTAAATGGTGATATACGGAAATAATGCAATACGCCGAGATATGCATTATTGATAAAATTAAGAAAGTTGTTCTAATACATAAGTCCTGATACCAACTCTAGCGTATGGAAGTGAGGCATGGAGTTGGAAATAGAAGGATGAAAGTAGACTGGATGCGATCTCTCAGTGCGGCAAAACCATGTATGATACATGTACGAATGGTGAAATAAAGAAATATGTACTAAGATAAGCGATATTAACGATAAAAGTCAGAAAGGCGTGTTGAGACGGTTGAAACACGTGAATCGAATGAGTGAACAAAAAACAGTAAAACAAATTTATGAGGCGAATGTGGCTGGTAATGGGAGCAGAGGAAGACCGAGGAAAATTGTGTAATCAAAGTAAGTGGTCAAATCTCGGAAAAATCGGCGGGTATGTATGAGGAGATGCATGAATATGTAGAAGAGGCGAAGATTGTTTGAAAAGAAAGGCGTCGTGGCGTAGTTGGGTAGACGCTCGATTACGAAACCGGCGTCGCAGGTTCATTCCCGCCGATTGTAAAATGAATTCAAGAAAGATTTCTTTGAAATTTGTCCGGGTGTTTGTGATGTGTTTTTCACATTCGCCTTCCTCATCCTTACTATCCAACCTGTAGACAAGCCTCTAAAAGTGGAGGCTTTGCAGGTTATACCTTTAAAAAAATATACAGATTGGTGTAGCGCTGCAGGCCTAACACTTCACGACAGAGTAGGAAACTCTGAGATAAGAAAAATCTGCGGTATCGAAGATGTTGTGCGATGGGGAAAAGAAAGAATACGTTTGCATGTAAAAAATCATGTGGGAAGAGCAAGTTTGGATCGAGTGGTGGTGAGAATAGAAGAAGACAGCATCATAAGAGGTAGCAAACCCCAAGGAAGACCACCTAAACGATGGAGAGACAGCTGATCTTCCACCTCCCAGGAGCGGACCGGCGAATGACAGGACATAAATAAAGAAGAAGAAGGTGTAGCGTTCTATTCTCTCTGCCTACCCCTACGGGGAAGCGGCGTGATGGCTAGATACTTAAATAGTTATACATCATTGACGAATATCTTGTGTATTTTTATTTGATGCTAGCAACAGTTTTAACTTATTCGTTGTAACTGCAGTTGGTAGAATTCCATATTGAATTGTTGGGTAATATATCCAAAATAAAACAAGGTTTTTGTTGGATTGAATTCTACATTTATTTATGTATGTATATACACATGTGTTTGATAATGTCCTAAGAAGACGAAACGCGTCACGTATTAAGATATACATAAACAAATGTAGAATTCAATCCAACAAAAACCTTGTTTAATTTTGGATATATTACCCAACAACAGTTTTAACGTAAGAATAAGTCAAGTCGCAAGTTGTAAATTTCCCCGCGATGACTTTTGATTTTCGCTCCTTGTGCCGTGGGATATTCCGCCAGAAGACCGAGTGCTAAATAAATGATACTGCTCACTTTCGGGGGTATCATGCCTCGCGTAATAATGCGATACGTAGCACGCGAGATTGTGTAGCAAAAAGACACCCGTAATCCTTTTAGGGGTGGTATTTATTATCCAGGAGGTGCCGCGCAAAATTGTGTATAATACTGTA